>NC_086252.1:38286993-38529493 GCF_021018805.1 Prinia subflava | reverse complement strand
GCAGCGCTCCCGAGGCAGCCCGGCCCCTCCTGCCATGCCACCACTCCGGGGACACCGTGGGGACACTGCGGGGACAGTGGCACGGGCACTCCCATCCAGAGGCAGAGCAGCCCCAGCACGGCCCGTCCGGGGGCACGGAGCGGTCTGAGCAGCACGGCCACGTCCCCAGGGTGGCCTTGTCCCCAGCGTCTCCCATCTGACTCAGGAAACACCCAGCTCGGGCCCGACACTGAAATATTAATGCTGCTTTGATATTCCCCATCGTATTTCTAACCAGGCTGCAACGCCACACCAGGGGCAATAAATCTGAATTTCTGACCGTGCCAGGGAGACGCCAGAGGGCCCAAAACTCCTGTGCCTTCCAGCAGCACAGCCAGGAGCCTGACACCAGGCAATTCTACTGCTGCAAACTATTTGGGATAAAGCTGATCACAGCAAACGTTCTTTGCCTTATCACTTACACGCAGTGGATTAGGGGAAAATCCATAATCTCTGCAGTTCCCCTCCGATCTGGTTCATCCCCACGTGCAGGGAGCTGCTTGTACACAGCCCCTGCACCGGCACAGCTCCGTGGCAGCTGTGCCATATCCCCGTTACAAGTGTAAATTAAGCCATGAAACAATCTGGAGATTATAAAGATTGTGCTCGCGCTGCTAACGGCGCTGCTGACTCCCCGACAGGGAAATGGATCTGCTCTGTCACCAACACGTGGCACCCGACGGGGACCACGACCCAGTGGACGGGGACATCTGTCCTGTTCACTGGTACTGGTGTGGGTCAGGCTCAGACTCATCCGTGTGTGGGGACTGCTCCCGGCCAGCAGTCCAAATCCAGGTGGAAAATGTATAAATCAGGCAAACCCCGGGGGCTGCTGCCATCCCGGCCTGGGAGGGCAGGGCAGGGCAGGGCTCCCCTCCCTGGCACCAGCCCAGGGCTGCACTCACTCCTCACTCCAGGTCTGAACTGCAGAGCTCCCAGCTCTGAGCTAAGAGGGGAGAGCGTGGGAGGCCTGGGTTCTGTTCACCCAACACATCCATCCCCATGCCCTCCTTCCCAAAGAAACTTCTTCAGGGCAACTCCGAGGTATTTCTGCACCTGCCACAACAAACTGGCAGCAAAAGGAGCGTTTTTAACCAGTTTTATTGATTCATGCTCTCAGTCCTTAGTTAAAAACAAGGCACATTAAATACATCCTCTTATTGCTCAACAAACGCATGCGGCTCATTCCAGATACCAAAGGTAATAAATAACGGCAGGAAAACACCAACACAGTTATAAAAATGATCATCCAGCTTCAAACACAGCATGGAACAGCCCAGGCTGCAACAGGAACCTAACAACAGACCAAGTGCCACGTGTAAACCTGCAGTGTGCCTGTACACGTATTTATACACACCCACACACTGCATGGATGCCCCCTCCCCACAGGGGCAGGTTATCTAAAATACAAAATACCCACAGAAAATCCAGCAATCTTTCATTTCACAAAATAAGAATAAAACATTCCCATTGCTGCTCTTCCATCCCAGACCAGCACAGCAAGACAGGGACATCGTACAGCTCTTCCCACAGCACACGGACATAAAGAACCCGAACAGCAAAGCCAACATTCCTGCAGACAGGAGGGGATGGATAACGCTGCAGTTTTCCATGCACAGCTGCAGCTGCTGGGGAACACATGCAGCTGTCCCTGCCACTGCTGCGCCGTGCAGGGGAGCAGGAGGGGACACAAAGCAAACCCATGCCCAGGGACACACACGGCCAGGAGAACCCCACGGTCACATTCCAGATGCAGGATTAGCAAAACAAGAGAACAAAGAGCATACTTTGGGTACAACACAGAAATCCTGCTTTCCAGGTAAACTCTGGTTATTATTTTAACAATGCCAGTCAGAGAGGAGTGGAGAATTTCTCTTTAAACTGTACAAAAGCTGTTCAATAGTGAAAATATTTTTCTTTACAAAAAGCTGTTCAATATATCGGAAGTATTTTTTCTTCACGTGGCCTGGAAAAGGTCTCATGACTTTTGTTTTTCTTCGCCCTTAAATGTTTGTTAACAGTAGAATCCTGAACCCCTTCCCTCGCTCACTGAGCCAAAATTACTGAGAGTTACACATTCACTTCCCTCCAACCTGCAGGATATATGAAACCTGTTACTGTGGGTTTGGAAACACCAACATTCCATCCTTTACCTGAACATTCTGGAACACAGCTCAAAAGGAAAAGCCCACAGGACCACAGGAACAGCCCCCTTTGTTCATTAAAACATCCTTGTGGTGCCAGATGTGCCAACTCCCCCTTCCTCAGCCCCTACTCAAAGCACAAAGCCAGAACCTGAACAACACCTGCATCAAAAAATGAACTGAACATGCAAAAAACATCTGAACTGTTTTAGGAACTCATTTCAGGTGAGCCTTGCCCTTTTCTTTTGTATCTACTATTTTTCAACACCTGAATGTTGAATGTTTATTTAACGGGCTCTGCTTCTGCAGCCAAACACAGCATCTGCACTCACTGTGCTGCATCCCACCACTCTCAGCATCTCCATTTGTGTCTGGAACCATTTTCCCTATTAAAATATCCAAGGGGCAGGTTGTCTAAATATATCTGAGTAACAGATCTATTTAGAATAACAGAATCCTTCCTGTTTGCTCCTGCCCTGTTATTTTCCACCAGTGGACGTAGTGATGCCAGTTAAATACATCAAATTTTACTTCAGTAGAAACTGACCCCTGGGATGGGAAGCTTGGTTTGAGGTGGAAATTGCTCCACTCAGGGAATACAGCAGATGCCAAATCCAGCAGCAAACCAGGTTTCCCTGCTTTGTTCTACACCAGGCAGAAACCTCCCACCTGATCTCAGCCCAATCCTGCAGCAGGAGGACAACAGGCAGGTACAGCAGTGCTGGAAACAGCTCCAGTGAGGGCTCCCTGCTTTGGTTTTTTCATTTAACTGCCTGAAATACAGCTGTTTTTTCTAGAAAAGTTAGTAGGATGCAAGACACACACTTTGTTTTTTTCACTGTGTTCGAGCATTGTAAAATTAACATTTAAGACTGTTGTGCTACCAAAACCTGCCCCATCCTACACAGCATCAGGATCTGCCCCAGAATTGCAGCACTTTTTAGCACAGAGCACCTTCTGCCTTTCTTTCACTGCACAAAGCACCACCTGCAGACAATGCCATTTATTAGAGGCGGTTTATTCGTGTTAACAGGGAGAAGCTAAGCTGTTCCCAGCTTCCAGCTACATTATTACCTCGGGTGATTAGTCCAGGTGCCTTGTTTTCCAGCTGGAATGTCTGAGTGGCCAAGCACTGGCACCACTGGAGTAACAGGGCAAACCTACCACCCCGAGAAGGCTCAGGACAGGTCTCCACCACCCCCAGCCCGGGAAGTGCTGCCTTTGCTCCTCTGGAGTGTGTCTCCTCTCCAGGACAGCTCCCCTCTCGCACTCCTGGGGAGGAGGCAGAGGCAGCTCTGAGATGCTGTTTTCAACCTCGGAGGGTGCAAGGGCAGGGCCCACTGACCCCGAGTGCTCCCGAGGTGGGGGTGATGCAGACCGGGCAGGACCCGCATCCTGCACGGCCCAGCTCCTGCGGGCCCACCCCGGGCAGTGAGGGAACCATTGGCACAGGGACAAGCACACGGAGTGTCTGGGACAGCCGCAGGGGCTGGGCTCCGTGCCGGGCAGGCCGCGGGGAGCCCAGGGCGCTGCGGAGCCCCGGCTCAGAGCCCCCCTCCGCTGCGGTCCACCGGGATGGCCTGGCGGTGGCCCAGCTTCTCCTCGGCGCTCTTCATCAGCACGGCCAGCCTGCTCCCCGACACGCGGCCCTTCTGGATGGCGCTCATCAGCTGCGGACACGGCACACGGCACCCACGGGTGCTGGGGTCAGCCACGGCGAGGAGCCCACAGCTCCCACAGCTCCCACAGCTCCCACAGCTCCCACAGCTCGCACAGCTCACACAGCTCCCACAGCTCCCAAAGCTCCCACAGCTCCCACAGCTCCCACAGCTCCCACAGCTCCCAAAGCTCCTACAGCTCCCACAGCTCCCACAGCTCCCGCCCGAGCCGCGGCTCCCCAGCTCCGCTGCAGGCTCACACACACCCCCAGAACTCCTGCCCTGCACAGGAGTGGGGCAGCAGGAGCGCAAGGACCAGCCAGGATCTACTGGCAGCAGTGCAGGCAACAGCAGTGCAGACAGCCATCAGCACTGGGGGCATTCCCATGGCATTTCTGGATGTGGGATAACCCAGCAGCTGCTCAGGCTTTCTTTGGTTATTTGTGATATCTGAAGGATGCAGCTCACAGAAGATTCAGGATTTTTTTCCATTTAGGAAGGAATTGTTCCCTGTGAGGACAGGGATGCCCTGGCACAGGGTGCCCAGAGAAGCTGTGGCTGCCCCTGGCTCCCTGGAAGTGCCCCAGGCCAAGCTGGAACAATCTGATGTCATGGAAGGTGTCCCTGCCCCTGGCCTGAAGATGAGCTTTAGGGTCCTGCCCAACCCACATCTTGTAGGGATTTCATGATTCCTGATCCTCCACTGATCCCAGAGCTGCCCTTTTGCACCCACATGCCTTTCTCCAGAGAGACACTGTACTTGACTCCCACAATTCTTTCAAATCCAAGTTCCTTTATAGACTTTTAAAACTAATTTGCTTTTAAGTCCTGGAAGCTGGACTCTGCTCTCTCCCAGTGAAAGCACACTAGTGCTAAGATTTTAGTTAATTCTTTTTTATCCCATGGATAAAGGCAGCATTAGAGCTGAAATTACCTGCAGCCAGCTCTGCAGAGAGCACTGGGGACGCAACTGGTGCTTGCCAAATGCAATTTCTTACTCCCACTGACTGCAGGAATCCTTCAGATTCCTCCCCCCACAGGAAAAGCTGCTCCTTACCCCTGCAGCTGGACCTGTGCAAACGTGGTGTGGCCTTGTCCCCGGCCTGCCTGCCAGTTCCAGAGGCACAGGGAGAAGGGCAGGCCTGTGCACAGACAGGGCTCCCCCAGCAGAGAGGCACTGCCCCGCCAGAGCCCGGGGCAATGTGGTTTACAGCAATGCCATGGGCTTTAAGTCCCTTCTCACTCAGGCATGGAGGTGTTCCCTGATTCCTCCTGGTTTAACAAGGGGCAGTTGCCTTTGCCTCCCAACACCAGTTCCCAGGGCTCCCTCTCCCAGCTGGAGCTCCAGTGCCAGCAGCTGACTCAGGACCCCAGGCAGCTCCGTGTGCCCCGGGCTCTGTGCCAGCCCCACTGCCCCATCGCTCCCCGGGCACTGTGAGCTCCAGAGGCTGCCAGGGCCACTCTGCCAGCCCACTGAGCTCCCTCAGACCGGTGCAGGTGCCCTGCTCTGCTCCCACCTGCCAAGCCAGGCAGCCCCCAGGTACAACCTGCTCTATTTTCCAACACAAACCTCCACAAATATTTGCCCAGGGCTTGCACAAGTTCTGCGCTGAAACGCAATTACTTGGAAGTTTTCAGAAAGCAAACACCCAAGTATGGGGCACTGACTTAACAGATCCATTAAAAAATTAAACAAACATTTAATGTATTTTGCTCCTTCCATGGCAACCCCCGCTGGTTTCAGTGCCATCCTCCCTGCTCAGTACGGAGTGCTTCCCTGGAGGGTGGGAGGCACAGGGGAGGGCTCAGCCCTGCGGTGCCACCACTGTGCCACCACTGTGCTCCACACCCAGGCTGCTCTGGAGATGTGCAGGAGCCACAGAGTGACACAGGTTTGCACAAACAGTCGTGAAACTGCTCCTGAGCACTGCCTGGCCTTTGCACTGTGCAGGGATGAGGTGGGGCTGGCAATCCCTGCTGACACTGGCCAGCCTAGCAATAAAGCCCCAGAACACCCCCAAAACCCACAGAACAACAATTTCTGGTTGTTTCCATTCCCCAACCTACCCGAACTGCAGCTAACTCAGCCCTGCAGGAGGGCTGGGCTGCCCCAGGGAAAGGTTTCCCCAGGGAAAGGCACAAGGGTGTCCCTTCCCAGCAGCCAGAACCTGGCTGGGCTGATATCTCCCACTTGTACAGATCAGCACCAATCCCAAAGCCATTGCTTCTCCCTCCCCCTGGTTTGTTTGGTTTGGTTTTTCCCCTTCACTGCAGCTCCTCAGCTCAATTGCTGCATTTTAGGCAAATAAATACTCCTTTTTGCTAATGCTGGACACAACCTGTGAAAATTTTCTGCATTTAGATTCAACAATGCTGCTCTTATCCCCAGCTCATCTCCAGAGAGACAATTACCATTTCCTTTGCCTTGATCTTGTTTGTTTAACTTGACACAGTGAAGAAAGGGCTGACATTGACCAAAATCCCCAGCATTAATTTCTCTCCTGTTTGGCATTCATCATTGCCACCGGGCAGGGGAGACATGGCAGGCTCTAAAATACCACCCCAAAAAAGACTCCTCAAACACCAACCCAACTGACAAACTCCATATGCAAAGGGAGCACCCTTGGGTTTGCTTGAAAGCCCCCCAAAAAGCAGCTGCATGTCATTTTTTTCTAAGAGACAATTTAGCCAATCCAGGAGTTAAAATGGGCTTTAGAGCCTGGATGGGCTCTAACTACAATCTCATTCTTTTTAATATTCAGCTTATTACTTAGTTATTTAGTTTATTATTATTATAGTTATATTACTATTTATTATTATATTTGTTTATTATTCAGTTTCTTAGTTTACTCATTTTTATAATAACCCTTAACAGCTGCAGATAATGTCAGTGTGCACACCTGTGCCATGCACCTTCCAGTGGACACCTGTACCATTTTAAATATCTTTAAACACCATTTCTGGGCTTAGAATGCCAAATTCAGATCTGGACTGGGGCATACTTTGTAAATTGGACCTGTTCTTTGAGTCTGACTGGGAAAAAACCAACCCTGAATTTCCAAGCTGCTTGAGGATGGCTCTGTGTGCCCTTGTCCCACCAGCACAGGTAACAAACCCCTGGTGTCCAACCCAGGCCCACGCGAGGGGGAAGCCCCCCAGCTGTGTCTGTGCTGTGTCTGTGCCGTGTCTGTCCTGTGTCTGTGCTGTGTCTGTGCTGTGTCTGTGCTGTGTCTGTGCTGTGTCTGTGCCGTGTCTGTGCTGTGTCTGTGCTGTGTCTGTGCCGTGTCTGTGCCGTGTCTGTGCCGTGTCCGTGCCGTGTCTGTGCTGTGTCTGTCCTGTGTCTGTGCTGTGCCTGTGCTGTGTCTGTGCCGTGTCTGTGCCGTGTCTGTGCCGTGTCTGTGCCGTGTCTGTGCCGTGCTTGTGCTGTGTCTGTGCTGTGTCTGTGCTGTGTCTGTGCCGTGTCTGTGCTGTGTCTGTGCTGTGCCTGTGCTGTGTCTGTGTCTGTGCTGTGTCTGTGTCTGTGCTGTGTCTGTGTCTGTGCCTGTGCTGTGTCTGTGTCTGTGCTGTGTCTGTGTCTGTGCTGTGCCTGTGCCGTGTCTGTGCCGTGTCTGTGCCGTGTCTGTGTCTGTGCTGTGTCTGTGCTGTGTCTGTGCTGTGTCTGTGCTGTGTCTGTGTCTGTGCTGTGTCTGTGCTGTGCCTGTGCCTGTGTCTGTGCTGTGTCTGTGCCGTGTCTGTGCTGTGTCTGTGCTGTGTCTGTGCCGTGTCTGTGCTGTGTCTGTGCTGTGTCTGTGCTGTGTCTGTGTCTGTGCTGTGTCTGTGCTGTGCCTGTGCCTGTGTCTGTGCTGTGCCTGTGCCTGTGTCTGTGCTGTGTCTGTGCTGTGTCTGTGTCTGTGCCGTGTCTGTGCTGTGTCTGTGCTGTGTCTGTGCCGTGTCTGTGCTGTGTCTGTGCTGTGTCTGTGCTGTGTCTGTGTCTGTGCTGTGTCTGTGCTGTGCCTGTGCCTGTGTCTGTGCTGTGTCTGTGCCGTGTCTGTGCTGTGTCTGTGCTGTGTCTGTGCCGTGTCTGTGCTGTGTCTGTGCTGTGTCTGTGCTGTGTCTGTGTCTGTGCTGTGTCTGTGCTGTGCCTGTGCCTGTGTCTGTGCTGTGTCTGTGCCTGTGTCTGTGCTGTGTCTGTGCTGTGTCTGTGCCGTGTCTGTGCCTTGTCTGTGCCGTGTCTGTGCTGTGTCTGTGCTGTGTCTGTGCTGTGTCTGTGTCTGTGCTGTGTCTGTGCTGTGCCTGTGCCTGTGTCTGTGCTGTGTCTGTGCTGTGTCTGTGCTGTGTCTGTCCTGTGTCTGTGCTGTGTCTGTGCCGTGTCTGTGCCGTGTCTGTGCTGTGTCTGTGCTGTGTCTGTGCTGTGTCTGTGCTGTGTCTGTGTCTGTGCTGTGTCTGTGCTGTGTCTGTGCCGTGTCTGTGCCGTGTCTGTCCTGTGTCTGTGCTGTGTCTGTGCCGTGTCTGTGCTGTGTCTGTGTCTGTGCTGTGTCTGTGCTGTGTCTGTGCCGTGTCTGTGCTGTGTCTGTGTCTGTGCTGTGTCTGTGCTGTGTCTGTGCCGTGTCTGTGCTGTGTCTGTGTCTGTGTCTGTGCCGTGTCTGTGCTGTGTCTGTGCTGTGTCTGTGCTGTGCCTGTGCTGTGTCTGTGCTGTGTCTGTGCTGTGTCTGTGTCTGTGCTGTGTCTGTGCTGTGTCTGTGCCGTGTCTGTGCTGTGTCTGTGTCTGTGTCTGTGCTGTGTCTGTGCTGTGTCTGTGCTGTGTCTGTGCTGTGTGGACCAGCAGCCCCTCTGGAAGCAGCACGTACCTGCAGGAACTCGTTGAGCTCCACCTGCCCGTTCTTGTTGAGGTCCACCTCGTTGAGGATCTCGTGCAGGGTGTTCTCGTCGATCTGCACGCTGATGCTCTGACGGGACACGCGCAGGAGGAGCAGCTCAGCACCCGCGCCCCCTCAGACCCTCAGGCTGCTGCAGAGGCAGCCAGGAGCACAGGGAGCTCACCTGCAGCACACGCTGCACGTCCAGGATGGTGATGAAGCCCTTGTTGTCCTTGTCAAACATGTGGAACCGCTTCTTGTACCTGCCGGGGAGGGGCTGGCGCGTCAGGGCTGCCCCGGGGCTGCAGGGGACAGCAGCAGCAGCTCTGCTGCCTCACTCACCTCTCAATATCAGAAGGCACTAGACAGATCTCAGACGTGTTTGTTAACTGGTCTGTTTTCACTTTGTAGCCCATTTCATAGTACAGAAATGTTTTAGCCGTTTCAAGCTGTTCCTGCAATGGAAACACAAAACCTGGGTGTCTGAGCAATGGCAAGTTCTCACCTGAGTATTTCTTTTTTATGCTTTATTGTTAGATTCTTCCACTTAACCAGTATTTTTCTAAGGTCCCAAAATTAAGTAGATGGCAGCTGAAAAGCATCCAAAAGTTAAACTTAGGCACTTTTTACTCTTGGAAAAAGGTATCCAGGCTAGCAGAGACTTCTAATTTCTGTGTGAATGCTTTCAGGACCATCCACACCTTCAGTCACACACAGTCTGTCTGCCCCTTTCAGGACAAAATGGCCTTTTTAGGCCAGCCTACAACATGTCATTTCTCTCCCACTTGATATCTTAGTGTGATTCACCCAGCTGCCCAAAATCAGGATAAAAAAATCAGGGAGCTCAACACCAGGCAGATTCTTTATGGTTACAGGAGCCTCCTTTGCTGAGGCCGATCTGTTGAGAAGTGTCAGTGAAGCAAAATAACTGACAGGAGTAGGACAGCAATGCCAAGCCTGCCTTCGTTTCTAAGGCTGGGAACAACAGGATAGAGATCTTCCCCTTCCCCTGCACATCCTGGCCGACCCCAACCCATTTCACAGCCATTCCATGGAGCCTTTAGAAGGACAGGCACCAAGTGACTCATTCTCCCGGGAATAAAACATCACTCGCAGTTCTCTGTCCAACCATCTGGGATCGTTAACAGGGAAACTCCCCAGGTAAACAAAGCAGCTCCAGCTGCAGAGGGCCCTTTGTACCTTCTTCTTGTGCTCGCACCAGTTGAGCTCCTTGGCCATGATGTCCACGATGCGGGGCAGGGCCTCGTGGGCAGCCTGCACGTTGAGGAAGGCCAGGCGGGTGCGGCGGGAGATGATGTCCACGGCGGTGCGCGCGTACTCCTTCACGCCGTACACCACCTGCGGGCACGGCACTCACACACGGCCGCAGGGGCAGCCCAGCACCCACCCCAGCAGCTGGGACAGCTCCCTTCTCCTGGAACAGTCCTCACAATCCACCCGGGATCGAATGTTTGTATGTGGGGTAAACAATGGGCGCTATGCCAGCATTTAATTATGCATACATATATTAATACCTGTATATATCGATACATAAAATGTGCTCCAGGTACAGAAAAAATCTCGGCCTCCCCAAAGGAAAGGGCTCAGGGAGATGTGTCACAGAGCCACCGACCTGCTCGTCCCCAGGACAGAATCACAGAAGGTGACATGGCTTTCCCACATACCTCAGCTTCAATGTAAGGAAATTCAGATACCAGACGTTTCCCAACAATGGGCCACCTCTTCCCTGTCACCTGGGCGATTTTGGCCACCTCAAAAGCCTTGCCCCCGTAGGTGGAAGCCAGGTGCTGAGCCACCTGTGGGGAGGAAAACAAATCCAGCATGCTTTGAAAGCACATGAAAGACACATTTCCTTGACGGTTCCCCCATCCCCAATAACCAACAGGCTGCCAAGGGTGCTGAGTGTGCCAGCGTGGGAGGAAACCCCGTGTGGCAGAGGCTGGAGCAGCACTGCCCCACCGTGTCTGTGCCACCAGGACTGACAGCCAGCTCTCTGCCACTCTGTGACTGCGGCTGATGCACAGCTCGTGGGGGCTCCAGGGACCACAGACTCCAGCAAGTCAGAGTTTTAAAGCAGGGAACAGTCAAGTTCAGGAGGAAGGAAAAGGGGAAGACGATGAACAATTACTAACTTTATTTCTGTTACAACTATCTCTGCCCCAGCTCCGATGGGGCTCACCAGACCTTTGTCCAAGTTACACCGGTGTTTAATCTAGGGGAAGACCAGACCCTCCAGCGCAGGAACACAGGCCTCACCTCACTTTCCAGTCCATAGTCCTGCACCAGCCTGATGTAGAGCGTGGGGCTCCAGTCCTGCGCGCCCTCCAGCTGCAGCCCCATGGTCCTGCAGGAGCCCGCCTTGAGGCAGTGCTCGCGCACGGCCGTGTCGATGGTGTCCCGCGCCATGGCCCGGTACGTGGTCCACTTCCCGCCTGGGGACAGCGCTCGCCTCGGTACTGGGGACAGCACAGCCGCCCCTCACACACCACACACACAGCCCTGAGGGCCCGCGGTACCTGCGATGGTGATGAGGCCGCTGTCGCTGACGGTCACGACGTGGTTCCGCGATATGGACTGCGTGTCCTTGGAGTCGGGGTTGGTGACCAGGGGACGGATGCCACTCCAGGCTGCCAGCACGTCTCCTCTTCTCACTGTGCAGAGCCACACTGAGGCAGCGTGCCCCAGCCCAGGGTGCCCAGCTCCCGCTGGGCTGCTGGGCACTGCCAAGGGCTGCTCCATACCCTGCTCGGCCCTGAGCAGCCCCAGAGCTGGGGAGAGCCCCCAGAGTCAGGGCAGAAGCTGGGCTGTGGAATCCCAGAATCACCGATGCTGGAAAAGCCCTCCCAGGCCATCGAGGCCAGCTTACATCAATGCCCACCTTGCCACCAGCCCAGAGCACTGAGTGCCACCTCCAAGTGTTCCCTGGACAGCTCCACGGATGGGGCCTCCAAACCTCCCTGGGCAGCTCCTACCTGACCCTCCTTTCCAGGAAAATTCTTCCCAATGAACCTGAACAGTCCTTACATTACATTTTATAAACCAAAACAAAGTTTGTTACATAAGTGCAACATTTCCTTTCAGATCTTCCAAGCTTCTCCTCTAGCTTGAAGGTTATTATTCCAAGATTTCCTCTTGACAAGTCATCTTTATCCCCAGCCTTCACCCTAAGTGCAGCTACCAATTTGCTTTATACTGAAGTCTTTGGAACATGTTTTTAATACAACTTTCAAATGACCGATAATTGAAAAATCACTACAAGGGTGTAAAAAACATCCCCCAAAGAACAGGGAATAGATTTCCGAAATCAATGGTGCTCTGCCAGCGTGTTTAACCTGCCAAAATGAAGTGTTAATCACAGACACAAGATCCTGTATTAGGTTTATAAACTAATGAAACTACAGAAAGCAGCACGCGTGACGCTGTAATTAGGCAGCTGGAAGGTGTCCAAGCCTGTGGAAGTTGATAACCCTGGCACTGGCTCTGGCAGCAGAGCAGGGCTGTGGAGGCTTGATATGGGCAGTGCCGTTGTTATTGCAGCTCCAGCCATCTATAAACAGTAATTGCACAGGAAAACCAGCACAGGCCCAGCTGGGCTGGGCCACAGGGACTGAACACTTCCCAATGTGCTGCTGGAAGATGCGCGGGAAACCACGGAACGGCCTGGCTTGGGACAGACCTTACAGCTCATCCCATCCACCCCTGCCACGGCAGGGACACCTTCCACTGTCCCAGGCTGCTCCCAGCCCCGTCCAGCCTGGCCTTGGGCACTGCCAGGGATGAGGCACCCTGTGCCAGGGCCTCCCCACCCTCACAGGGAAGGATTTCTTCCCTATATCCCACCTAATCTCTGTCCTATTCACATTCTCATCTCCCTCCCTGGTCTCCTGCACTTCCAACACCAACTGCTGCTCCAGACACTCAACAGGAGCTTCCCTGGACTTTCAGAACTTCATACAACATGCAGACATCAACCCTCCCCTCCAGGAAACAAGGAATCAAACATTTCCTATCTCCAGACAGCAGGTTTTCCTACACCTGTACAGTATGTCACAGTGTTCCTGCCTGAGTGCTTTTCAGACTTATTTTAATGCTGCAGCAGAAAGGCAGCAGTACAAATGCTTTCACAGAGTAGTTTAAATAAACAAAGCCGCCCTCTGGAGGAAAGATGGCAGCCCAGGGCAGTGGGGGAGTTCCCTCCCTGGAGGTGCCCAGGAAAGAGGTGGATGTGGCACTTGGGGAGGTGTGTCAGCGGTGACGATGGTGCTGGGACTGGGTGATGTGGAACAGCATCACTGCACAGCTCATGCTGACACCTCAGCCACCAATTCCAGACACCCAGACCACAGGAACCACAGCTGCCAGTCACACAAAAGCTTCAGGCAGCAGCACTTCCCCAGGCTGGAATGGCTGGAGCCCCCAGCCCTTCCCAGGAAGGATTCCCCCAGGATTACCTTCCATATCCGGGCCCAGGTAGCTGCGCACTTCCCTGAGGATGAAGTTGATGTCCTCCTCCGTGGGGATGGGGTGTGCGGTGACATCCGTGGGGCTGTCCGTGGTCCCTGCGATGGTCATCTTCTCCCAGGGCAGGAAGAAGATCACCCTGCCGTCGCTGGTGGCCGGGTCCAGCAGCCCCATGTTGTCAGGGCTGCAAGAGAGGAGGGGCCCGGCTCAGAGCGGGAACGGGGCGGTGGCACCGGGGTCTGTGTAAGGACCAGGACACAACACCTGGTCTCAGGTAAAGGAGCCAATAAATCAACAAATAATGGATTTCACGTGTGGCCAAGACATTGCTTTACACAGATGTCCCACAAGTCTGGGGAAACAAGGCCCGTGGATATTTTAATGACATGAAATCGCAGTGATCCCTTCAATCTGCCTCCACAATAAAGGTGGAGCAGGAGGGTGAGGGGTGGTGACTGAAAGGAAAAGGAGAACAAGGAAGAGAAATGAAGACATTTAAGGAATATCCTTCCAGTGACACTAAGCCTGAGTTTGTCACCACCTGCCACTTCAGCAAGAAGGAACACCCACAGACTCCCGAGGGATTTGGACCAAGGAACGTGCTCTGAGTGCTTCCAGCTCTGTGGCCCTGAATGGGGAGCTGTGCTTTGAGGAAAAAAGGCAAAAGAGACTCAGTGGATGCTGCTACTCAGGCATTATTCATTACCTCTGCCAGTGCGACAACAGAATGATTCAGTACAAGGAGGAAAAACTGTAGTGCTTTGGATAGGAGATTTTAATTCATGTATCAGGTTTTTCTGGTGTAATGTAAGAAAGACATCCACAGGTACAACCCACTACCTCCTCATGGCTTATTAAAAAGCTCTGCTTGTATTTCAGGAAACAAAAGGCTTTTATGAACACTTCAAAGTAAACAGCTTTTATGTAGGAAAACACTGAACTGCCCCTTTTTTAGATCATTTTTGCTTCAAGGACTGATGCTGACTGATGCTGACTGAGGTGCTGCAACTCCCTTTACAAACACGTGCAGTCAGGTGGGGCTCTTCAGCTGTGCCCCTGCTCCTGGGACACAGGAGCACAGGGGAGGGGGGCAGCAGATGCAGATTTGGGTGGCATTTAGGGACTTCAGAGGGGAATTGTTCAATGGACACAAACCCTAGGGCAGTGTCTGAAGGCAAAGACCTGCCTGGGTGGGATTTCAGGCTGAATCGCTGAGTACTGCAGCTTTAGGAAGTCTGAAGTGATTACTGAAGGGAAGCTGGCAATATCTGGCAAGGCTGGGAGAGAGGCTGAGAATTTCATAGCTAGCATGTATATTAGACCCATTTTAGCTGATATTTATAGACAGCTTAGGCATATGGTGGCAGAGGTGCAATCTAATAGGGGAAGTCAACACAGGTTTGGGAAAGGTAAATCACCTTAGACAAATGATTACTTTTTAAAATGAAAAAGCTGTTGATTTAGAGCCAGAGGAAATCAGAGGTTTAATATACAGTATCAGAATTCAGAAACTTTACAGACATTTTCTTCAAAGTATGCAATTTTTTTGATGTGATTTCATAAAAACTGTTTAAAAAAAAGAAGAGAAAGAAGCAAAGACTTCAAACTCAGTTTCCCCACAGCACCTCTGGACTGAAATGTTTTAGACTGCACAGCAAACGCTGAGAAAGGCTGAAACTGTTTTCCATATGCCAATTATTTACTGAATCACTGATACCAGCTATCCTGGGAAGCTCTCTCTCCATGCCCTTTGCCACGCTTGTTCCAGCTGATTTAAATAACTAAAGAACCACCCAAACAAATGCAAAATAAGGTGTTTTGCATCAGAAAGAAGCATCTTAACACCCAAATACTGGCCTTCCTGAGGCCTCAGGAGTCATGCTGCTGCACACCAGGAATACCTCTGAAACAACGTGGTTTTATGAGGCAGGAATTCCTATGATTCCACCATGGGTGCGAGAAGGAGGTCAGAGCCGTGGTGAGATTTCTCTTTAAAGATGGCTAAAATGGGCAAATTCGGGATTGGAAACTCCAACACGAAGCACAAAGCAATGCCCTCATAGAGAAATGTAGAGGTAAAAGGTCAGGGAGATCCATGGAGGTGTTGGGTCCAGGGAAGATCTCCTCTTGAAGAAGCATTTGACCAAAGCACCACAAACGCAGTTAAAGAACGACAAAAAGACTTTCCACAGAGAAGAAATAAGGTGCAACAGGCAAGGTTACCTGGAATGTGACACAGAGCAGAGAGGAAAATTCCAGAAAGACAGAAACATCTGAAATTGGTCAGAAGGGAGAGGAAAAAGCCTTGCCTTCACAGACACATTCCAGGCAGGAAGCCTAACTAATGAGGACAGGAATTCTGGGACTATTAATGAAGGACATCAATGAGTAAGAAACCCATGGACAGCGAATGCATTAGGTTAACATTAGTTTTACAAAATCTTGACTATATTTATAACTAAACCCTCTAGATTAAAAAAAAAAAATCATCTGTGTGACTATGGGCCAAAATCCTGCAACACATTCACAGGGCACACATGGACATGGTGAAATGCCAACCTTCCTGTGCTGAGCAGTGTTCCTTGGCAGCAGGAGAAGGAAGGCCTGATACAACCAAGATTAAATCCCACGAGTGTTTTCTGTTTAGCAGACAGTTCCCTGCTTTCAGCTATCCCACTCCAAGGAAACTCAGTGCAGTTTTATCTTATCAGCTGTGCTGTGGAGGCCGTGTGTGGGCAGATATATTTTCCAAGGAAAGTAATGCCCACATGCTGACATACACCGGGGAACACGGAGAACAAGAATTCTCCACATTTCCAATTAAAATTATTGGGTTATTACAGAATAAATAAATCAGAGTTCTCAAGCGTATCCAGCCATCTTCTACTTTGAACTTACCAAGTGAGTCCAGGTTTTAAAGCTTTCCACGTTTTTGTGTAGGGCCATAAAGCTAATCACACACATCCTTCTCCTGGCATATGAGGAAACTGGGATTACAGCCCATTTCTCCACATTTTTAGTACTTTAAAGCAGCTTTCAGGTCATTTTATCATTTTTCATGGAGAAAGATACAAAAAATGAAAAAAAAAAACCCAGAGGAGAATGCAGGGGTGATTTTAGACCAGGCCAAAAGTGCCTCAATTTTACAGAGTGTGGTCGTGTCCCGTTGGGACAGCTCTGGCAGAAACACCCCATGGTGCTCTGGAAGGCTGAATCCTGTCCTGACAGGGGCTGTGGAAGGCATTATTGCAAGGGCACTGTATCAACACAACTGGGCTAAGTCCATAAAGGGGAATTTCCATTAGGATGCTAATGACTTCAGGAACCAAAGGTAATATTTGAGTTCCGACTGACAAGGCTGGCTCGGGAGAAGGGGATTTGGCTTTGCACAGCAAACAGGGAGAGGAGCAGGAGACTGCAGGGAGCAGAGGGCCACAGGAACCTCTCCTGGAACATGGAGGGCACGTCCTGTCCACCAAAACCCCCACGGGTGGGCGGGTGGGCTTGAAGCCACAGCAAACGTGGTTGTGTTACTCTGAGCTACTTCTATTGCCTGTGATAGTGATTACTATCACTGATTACACTGCCCATTCTATCACTTATCCTGTGCTTCTGCACTCCTGTTTCCTCTGAGCAGTCACTGCACAGGGAGTTTCGGATGTACAGGCAGGCAGTGGAACAAGCTGATCTCTAAAGAGCCTTCCAACCCAGACCGCTCTGTGATTCCGTGATTTAACAGGACAAGAGATTCTGTGTGAAGGTGCAACCTCTCTGGAAGGTTTTACATGCTCCTTGTTTTCCTGAGGGGGTGACCAGGCAGCAGCACACTCAGCTCAAAGGCATCATTGAAACAGGTGCTTTCACAAGCCTGGGGATGTGCTGCCTAAACGCCTTCTGCTTCAGCAGAGCCCTGCCTTGGGGAGATCTAACTAAAAGCTACACGGCTCCAGCCTGTTCTGAATAGATGGAATTGTTCTTCTCACCGGCACAGCGCCAGGATCCTCTTTAAAAAGCACAAATAAAAATCAGAATCACACTGTGCAGCACTCCGAAGCGCTGCAAAGCCAGCGGTGCGTCTCTCCCAGCTGATTTATTCAGCAGCAGCAGAGATTACAAATGGTGTTCCACGGGCAGCAGGCCCCCCGTGCCTCACCTGTAATAACCAGGCATCACGATGTGCACGCCTGCACTGGGCTGACAGATGTTGGGCACCTCCTGATCATCCATTTTGCGCACCGAGTCTGTGAAGGGTCCCGTGGCATTGATAACACACTTGGCTCTGACATCGAACTCCTTCCCTGTGAAAGAAAACAGTATCAATCACAGACACCATTTGTTTCCTGCTCACCGGTGCTCTTTGTTATTCATGTCTCTGTGAACTCAGCCTACTGTAAAGTGTACCCTGTGTGTCTGAACACAACAGCTGGGATGGGTCTAAAAATTAACTAAGTGTGCACCCAACACCAGACTGGAGAGAAAATGTCTTAGAGCGGAATTCCAGCTTATCTGTAAGGGCAGAAGAGAGGCAGGGGGGTGGAGGTTGCTCAGCTCAAATCTGCCTCTCAAGAAGAGAGATTTCAGTCTCAGCCCGCAGACTCGGTAAATGGGATTACTACTGTACAGCACGGAGCCTTTTACAATGTCATCTTTGCTTGACACGAGGGCTGGGATGGAAAGCTCAGGCTGGCCTGCCAAAACACTGGGGTTTGAGTGAGAAATGTGACAGAAGTGGAAGCTGAGCGACACTAATGGCACAGCCCAGGAAGATGTGTGGGTTCAGGGCTGTTTGCAGATGGCAGCGGCTCCGTTCCTCCCGCCAGTGTTATCCCAGGGTGACACTGTCCCCTGCACTGCACACCCCACAGACCCCACTCACCTGTGAACACATCCCTGCAGTGCACACCCCACACTGACCTGTGAGCACATCCCTGCAGTGCACACCCCACACTGACCTGTGAACACATCCCTGCAGTGCACACCCCACACTGACCTGTGAGCACATCCCTGCAGTGCACACCCCACACTGACCTGTGAGCACATCCCTGCAGTGCACACCCTACAGACCCCACTCACCTGTGAACACATCCCTGCAGTGCACACCCCACAGACCCCACTCACCTGTGAACATGTCCCTGCAATGTACCCCACACTGACCTGTGAACACATCCCTGCAGTGCACACCCCACACTGACCTGTGAGCACATCCCTGCAGTGCACACCCCACAGCCCCCCAGACCCCACAGCCCCCCCAGACCCCACAGCCCCCCCAGAGCCCACTCACCGGTGATGACGTCCCTGCAGCGCACCCCGCAGACCCTGCAGACCCCACACACCCCGCAGACCCCACAGCCCCCAGAGCCCCCCCAGACCCCACTCACCGGTGATGACGTCCCTGCAGCGCACCCCGCAGACCCCGCAGACCCCGCAGACCCCGCAGACCCCCCAGACCCCACTCACCGGTGATGACGTCCCTGCAGCGCACCCCGCAGACCCTGCAGACCCCACAGACCCCACAGCCCCCAGAGCCCCCCCAGACCCCACTCACCGGTGATGACGTCCCTGCAGCGCACCCCGCAGACGCGCTGCCGGCCCGTGTCCGTGTCCGTGCTCTTGAGCAGGTGCCGCACCTCGGTGTAATTGGCGGTGGCAGCGCCGTAGCGGGCGGCGGTCAGGGCGATGGCCAGGTTCATGCGCGCGTCGTTGTGCTGTCCTGCAGGGAAGGACAGCCGTCACCCGCAGCCACGGCCCGCGCCATGCAAGCGTGTCAGCGCTGTGGAAGCGTGTCAGCACGGATCTGTCACAGCTGTCCCTGTCACATCGCATAGCGCTGACGGCCGCCGCTGCCGGCTCCGCACACGCGGGGCCGGGGCTGTGCGGGCAGCGCCCCACGGGGCTCTGCCTGCCCCACGCACCCCGAGCCTCTCGGCAGGACCTGCCCCGCTGCCCCGGAGTGAGCAGCACACAAACCAGCCCTCCCTTCCCTGAGCAATCCCGCCGTGGCTCGGTACCCGTATCCCAGATCACAGCAATACAACTGGTACTAACACACACGTCCCATCACTGAGCGAACGCGTGACACTCGACACCCAAAACATCCTTTTAGAGACTGTGCCAAAGTTAACTGGGGTTTTTGTACATTCCTTTGAACTTCCCAACATACAACATAAAAGCACCCAAGAAAGAGAAATAAGTGGACAAGAATTAATGAAGGATTCTTAACATATATCATTAAAGATTTATTACTGAAATTCCCTCGTTAAAGAAAACCAAGAGAGAGGTGGAGGGACTGTGAGGGGAAGATGATTAATTACTCTGAAATACTGGCTTCACCTGAGACTTTTCCTATTTATTATTGCACTGAAGTTGGAGGCCTGGATGCTGGCTGGAAAGAATTACTATACATTGAAGGGACCAGGCTCTGTGTGTCCTGAATAATTAATTTCCGAGCAGGCTAAACTTCCCGAGGTACAGCTCACTTCCCCACCTGTTTGGGCCACTCCTATCACAGACGATACTGATAAAGTGATAAATTTGTAATAGATACTGTAGGTGATTTATGTTGCCAGCATTCCCAGCATTTAGTACAAATGGTTTATGTAAAGTTTGGTCCTTCGGATTCTGCCTGCGCAAATCTGCAACCCCTGTGCAAATCATCTGCTCCCAGCTAAAAGGGCAAAGTTATAAAGATGGGATCAATGGCCTCGCAAGCACCACCTCCCCTCCCCAAACCCCTCATTCCAACCCAGCCCAGGCTGTGCACTGCAATCTGTCTTCAGATACGAGAAAAAAAGTTACACAAAGTGTACAGGAACGGCAGCATGATAAAGCACCAATGAAGAAACAAACAGTAACTCCAATTCCACACAGCAAACAATGCCCGGAATCAGCTGCAACAACGGAGAACAGCAAAACAACTGAGCAAGATGTCAGGAAAAGTTGGGGATGCTCCATCACACGAGATCCACGAGAGGGAACAACCATCGGTCAGAGCTGGCAGGCAAAGCATTCAGTAAATGCACGGGCACTGCAGCTGCTGCCGTGGCAGGAGGGATAAATGACCTTATGAGGTTCACCTCAAACCTGCCCAGTTTCAGGCAGGGTTGAAAGAAAGTACAGCTCGTGTGCAGAGGAAGCACTGGGTGAAAAAGGGACAAAGGACAGCGCCAAGCTGTGCTATGGCAGCTGCTTCCACACAACAACAGGGATTCCAGAGGAAC
This sequence comes from Prinia subflava, assembly GCF_021018805.1. Lineage (NCBI taxonomy): Eukaryota > Metazoa > Chordata > Aves > Passeriformes > Cisticolidae > Prinia > Prinia subflava. Next base: position 38,509,118 of record NC_086252.1, on the reverse strand, counting down.
CCAGTGCTCAGGGAATGACTGGATGTGGCACTCAGTGCCCTGGGCTGGTTGATGAGGTGAGGTCACAGCTTGGACTCGATGCTCTTGGAGGGCTTTTCCAACATAAATGCTTCAGTGATTCTGTAACGCAGGAAACGCTCCTCTAGCCTGCAGCCACGGGCTCTCAGGAGCTCATTCCTCTGGAGACATCCCCTTTATCTGAACCGGGCCAGCCTGACGGCACTGCAGGACTCCAGGCTGTCCTGGCTGCAGCAGCACCCCCAGACAGGGGCCACCAAACCCCAAACCCCGCCGTGCCAGCAGCACAGGGGGGTTTGTTCCCTCCTTGCAGCAGGGGCCAGGGGGGTTCAGACCCCCCAGTCTGCTCCTGCCAGCATGGCCCAGGTGGCACCGACACACAGCCCGCTCTCCTGGGGCTGCCCTGCTGTGGGCATTCAGCACACGGCAGCACGGCCCCCCTTCAGCCAATATTAGCTTTGGTCTATGGAACCCTGACTGTTTAAATTCGGCGAGTTTGCCTCTTCCCGGATTTGTCACTTATTTGTCCAGAGCAAAAGCAATCCGGAGAAGCCAATCAGCAGAATAAATAATGTGGAAACGGGTGGCTTCTATAAAACCAAACTTCCAAGTAACAAATGCTTAGCAAGCCCCAAATCCAAAGGCTGCCTGGCGTTTTGTTGAGCCTCCCAATGCTCTTAAAGCCAGAGTGAGCTCAGCACACTCTCAGCACATACCAGGATTTGGACCACTGTATTCAAAACATTTTCCTGCTTTCTCTGAACCTCTCATCCATTTTCCCCTCATCATTATTCTGATGCAAGAACCCCCATGCTATTACTCACTCCTCAGCTGTCCAAAGGCAAGTGAGTGCCCGTGGAATGCATTTGCAGGCAGAGGACTGGGAAATAACCAGTTCCTGATTAACTGCACTGGTAGAAAAACACACTGGCTTCAGATTGATGTGACCTACAGTGTGGAGTCCTTGAGTATTTCATGGCATAAACAGCAGAGATCTGGAGAGGTCTGGATTTGAAAGAAGTAAAGAGTGACTTCCCACCTTGGGAATTTATCATCTGTGGAGAACAACAGTGCAACAGTTTCGGAGAGATGGGGTCACAGGATAGTGGTTTCATACTCAGGAACAGCTGGGGTTTGCCTTTTTTTTAAGGCCTGCCAACTGGCATGTGTGTACTCCCCCCTAGATAATGCCATTAAAATGCTGCACTTCAACAGAGATTCAGAATATCCTGAACTGGGAGGGATGCACAGGCATCACCCAGTCCAACTCCCTGCCTTGCACAGACACCTCAACAATCCCCATTCCCTGGGGAGCCACAGTGAAATGGGAACTGTGACATTCCCCAAGAACAGATGTTCACCAGTGCCCTGCCTGGACCCTGCTGCTGCTCCAGGGCTGGTTTGAGCACTTGCTCCTTGCACGATGCCAGTTGTCACCTGCTGCATCCTGACAGGAGGCAGTCACAGCTCAGCACCTCGGGAGAAGCCTCCCCAGCCAACTGATGGAACATGCTGAGTTGTCTTTGCAGCTCCTTGAGCAGCACCTCTTGAAAATAGCAAAGAACTGGAAGGAATCATCCCTCCCCTCACTTGTTTTCACCTGCTGTAATATGGGGACAATGAAGAGATACTTTCATTTTTACTAAGGGCAGTCAACCCAGCTTTTCCCAAAACACTGGCCTAAGTGCTTTCACCAAATTAATTAATCTGTATCCTCTAAAAAACCCCTCAATCCTAGAAGCCATGCTGCTGAGCACACTAAGGGTGCAAAGATGGTTTGAGTAAGTCTGTCCCACACCACGTTAAGCCCAACAGTGATGCCATTTGGTTTATAATTTCTTCTTCTCGTGTAATTTGGGAAAATTCTATTTTCACTCCTTAGTAGCAAACGCTGTGTTTCTTCACATCCGAACAGACAATGTTTCCGCTGGCACTCACAGGATCCTCCCCCAGAGTGCACACAGTGTACATTCAATTTTATTTTTGTCAGAGCTGAGCCCCAGGCAGCAGGGAGTGGTAACAGAGCCCACAGACTTGAGAGATTTGTTTGGGAGTGACTGAGGAGCGCTGTGTGAAAAGCAGAGCGCTAACGAGGCGCTCTGGCAGTTCTGGGATGTTCTGTCCCACAACCTCCCCTCACACCAATGCACAGAACCACAGAGCCCAGAGAGGCTCGGGGTGAGGGGACCTTAAAGCTCACCCACCCACGGCTGTACTCCCCACTGAGCCCTGCACCAGGTAATGCAGGCACTCAATAAAGCAACACAGGAAGCCAAATCCTTTCGTGTTCAAAGTTTCCTCACTGTGCACACACAAACCTTACCCAAACCTCGCCACATTTAATGCTGGCGAGTGATCACACAATTATCCATGTGCATTAAATACATACAACTGCACTTCACTACGTCACCAAGACTGCCCCTCTCCTGTAATTTTAATGAAGTGCTTAATTGCACGAGCAGTTTTATTACAAGCATTAAGCAGGAGCCCGGGAGCTGCTGTGCATATGGAAAGGGTTAGATCCCAGATAGGCACAATGACTCAGCTGGAGTGACTCAAAACCATTCCAGACTTCTCTGAGCGAGAACTCAGCAAATTCTCCTCCCCAAACACAAGAGAGTAAGTTCAGGGGGAATGTCCCCTTGGACTCGTGAGTCACACGTCAGTACAATGCCCTCACACCTGAACTCTCCAGCTCTCTGAATCACATGAAACTGAAGTGGAATTTGCTAGAAACTCCCAGACTTTCTTGGATATGCAGCACTCGTGTCCTTGTTGCTGTCCTGCTCCAGGGGGATGAGTTCTGACCTGGCTGCATGGGCTCCATGCCCCCCAGCAGCACAGTGACAGCACTCCTGGCTGTCCCTGCAGGGCACAGAGAGCCCTGCTGTGCCCCGGGCCACCCGTGCTGCTGAAGGAAGCTGGGAAGGATGAGGGACAACCAAATATGCACTGGAAACAACCACACCCCACATCTCAGCTCTAACATCTGCCCTAAGGTGTGAGCTCTCATGGAGAGAGAAGACTCCAGCCTTCCCACAGGTACATTGATTCCAACAGATTCAAACTCAGATATGACACATCCAGTTTAAATAATCCAGCAGTAGTCACTTTAATTTCTGGTCTCCTCCATTTAGCACCAGCTCAGATCACCAAAACTAAACCTCCTTACTCTTGGAATGACAGAACAATTTGGGTTGGAAGGGAGCTCATCCCATCCCACCCCCTGTCAGGGACCATTTCCACTATCCCAGCCAACCTGGCCTTGGACACTTCCAGGGCTCCAGGAGCAGCCACAGCTTCTCTGGGCACCCTGTGCCAGGGCCCCCCCATCCTCACAGGGAAGGATTTCTCCCTGATCTCCCACCTTCCCCTGCCCTCTGCCCGTTTAAAGGCAATGCCCCTGTTCTACTATGATTTATTCCAAATTCTGTACTTATAACCAAAGCAATGTCACAAGCAAGAGGCAGAAAACCCATAAAATATTTTTACAGAAGAAATCACAGTATCCTTCAAATGTCTGTCTGATTGAGTCTGCTGCCAAGTTACAGCACAGGAGATAAAACTCCTACTGAAACTAAGATCCCAGAAAGCAAAAATAAGGCACAATATCCACCACATCCAGTGACAGACCAAATTTGGAATTCTGGCTCTGTGTGACTGCTTTATAATTACGTTGTTTCCCACTTCTTTTGTATCAGCCTTCAACTTGTCACTACACTGCGAGTGCCGTGTCAGTGGCAGGAAAAGCACCGTGTTAAAATGAAACTAAACATTGTCACTGTCAGTTTATGGAAACGGCGCTAAAATGTCACCGTGAGCACCCGTCACGGCGGGGCTGCCGCGGCCGTGCCACCGCGCCAGGCGGGGACGGGCTGATGTCACCACAGCTTACTGTGTCCCCAGTGCCACCACCGGCGTCCAGGGGAATAAATCCCAGCGGGGTGAGCTCCCATCGGGGCCTCGGTGCTGTTGTTAACTCCCAGCACAGCAGTGAGGATGCATCACCCCCGTGTGCTGAGCTCGGCCAGCTGCTGCTGCGCCATCCGGGCAGCCCCACCTGGGAATGGCACAGCCAGGGGGAGGCAGTGCCATGCCAGAGAGGAGGGAGCAGCACTGCTCCCACACATCACAGAACCCACGGCACCAAGGCTGGAAGAGACCTTCCACATCACCCAGCACCACCACAGTCTCCCATAGCCACGTCCCAAGTGCCACATCCAGGTGCCTCTTGAAGGGTGCCAGGGATGGTGCCACCTCCACAATGTATTACAGTGCCTGACCACTCTTTCAGTGAGAAGCTTTTCTAATGTCTGCTCTGATGCTCCCCTGCACAGCTTGAGGCCGTTTCTTCTGCTCCTGTCCCTTGTTCCCTGGGAGCAGTGAGATGTGCAGGGGTCCCATCACCCCCTTCCCTTCCCCTCCCAATGACACGTCCCACGGGGAGCAGCACACCTGGCACCCCGTGAGCCCCTGCAGCTCCCACAGAACACACCCCTGGCTCACAGCACAGCTCCAGCCCTCCCCTGAAAGCCACGACACACCGGGGACCACTCACATGTTTGTGCCACAATGAACAAGTAATGTCGTTTTGTTTAGGAATAATCTTAAATCTTTTTGGTAACATGATCTGAAGAATTATTCCCCGTTCACTTCTTAAGGGACACAAACCCCATCCTTTGCTTATACAAGCATTAAAAAAAGAAAAGAGAGAGGCCCTGAATTCACTGGAATATTCATCATTTCCAACCTTAAACCCAGAGCGTACAAACAGACGAATCCGGCAAGTCAGAAAGCAAAGCCAATTTAATCTGTGGCTCCCCTGAGGTAAATGTAGTTCACAGTCCTGCCCCCACCCCAACCTCAGCCATAATCCCTGCTTCCTGGAGGTAAGAAAGCACTGGAGTGAGGAAAATTCTGCAGCAGGATATAATGATCCAAAATGACAGGGACAATAATGACAATGAATTTCATGTCTCCCAGTCATGAGCTGGGGATGCTTGACTGGGCTGACTCACACGATTAAATTGTTACAGGTACAGCAGGAGATGCAGTTATCATCCCCAGCTTTTGGGAGGGCGCCTGGGGCGGCAGGCAGGCTGCACGGCCCTTCTGTCGGGAGCAAAGGGCTCCTCCTGCGGCTGTGCCCGCACCTCTGACAGAGCCAAAGCTGGGTTAAACATGCAGCTGGTGCAGGCCATTGATTTTATCCCTTCTGAAATGCCAGAAGCGCCCTGACGGGTAACGCGCGGCGGGAGCGGTGAGCCACGAGCGTGTGGGGATGGGCAGTGCTGGGTCCCTGTCTGTGCCAGTGCCAGCACGGGCAGTGCCGGGTCCCCTCTGTGCCAGTGCCAGCACGGGCAGTGCCGAGTCCCTGTCTGTGCCAGTGCCAGCACGGGCAGTGCCGAGTCCCTGTCTGTGCCAGAGCCAGCACGGGCAGTGCCGGGTCCTGTCTGTGCCAGTGCCACCAGGGCAGTGCTGGGTCCTGTCTGTGCCAGTGCCACCACAGGCAGTGCCGGGTCCTGTCTGTGCCAGTGCCAGCACGGGCAGTGCCGGGTCCCCTCTGTGCCAGTGCCACCACGGGCACTGCCGGGTCCTGTCTGTGCCAGAGCCAGCACGGGCAGTGCCGGGTCCTGTCTGTGCCAGTGCCACCAGGGCAGTGTCGGGTCCTGTCTGTGCCAGAGCCAGCACGGGCAGTGCCGGGTCCCCTCTGTGCCAGCCCAGCACGGGCAGTGCCGGGTCCTGTCTGTGCCAGTGCCAGCACGGGCAGTGCCGGGTCCTGTCTGTGCCAGCCCAGCACGGGCAGTGCCGGGTCCTGTCTGTGCCAGTGCCACCACGGGCAGTGCCGGGTCCCCTCTGTGCCAGTGCCAGCACGGGCAGTGCCGGGTCCTGTCTGTGCCAGTGCCAGCACGGGCAGTGCCGGGTCCTGTCTGTGCCAGTGCCAGCACAGCATGGGCAGTGCCGGGTCCCCTCTGTGCCAGTGCCACCAGGGCAGTGCCGGGTCCCCTCTGTGCCAGTGCCAGCATGGGCAGTGCCGTGTCCCTGTCTGTGCCAGCCCAGCACGGGCAGTGCCGGGTCCCCTCTGTGCCAGCCCAGCACGGGCAGTGCGGGGTCCCCTCTGTGCCAGCCCAGCACAGATACTGCCGGGTCCCCTCTGTGCCAGTGCCCCACTGCTGTCCTGGGCCACTGCAGCGGTGCCCAGGCAGTGCTGCCCTCCCGTGCATCCTGCAGGGCGTCTCGGGCAGCTCTGGGATACGGGACACGGACAGAACACCGGGGAACAGCGGGGCACACACGGAGCACAGCCCAGCCGTGCCCACCGTGAGTGTGCCTGCAGGGCTTCTCTCACCCACACAGCCTCAGGAAACACCAAGAAATATGAGTAGCTGCGTATTTAAATTCACCTATGCAAAGTCTGTGCAGTGACAAACTGTCAGGGGTTTTGTATCCAGGGAAGGAAAAACAGCCACAGAGTTGTCTGTAATATCCCTATTACAGCTCAACATCTCCAAATATCCATTTGTCAAACATGAATTATAAAGCTATAACATTTCATAATTCAGGACACACTCAAATCCTAGGAAAAATAGCTACAAGAGCCCAAATAAAAAAAAACATTTATTCCATTTTTGACAGCTTAATGAATGCCCTACTCTTTTGCATTGATTTTTGTGTGTGTGTCTGTGTGTGCACGTGTGCCTGGGAAGGATTTCTCAGGGGGTTTGCTGTAAACAGGGAAGGCTAAATCCTCTGCCAAGGCTTCTTCTACTTTTAAATAAGCTCCATATTAAAATATTTCAGCAGAAAACGTTTGCAGAACTAGTGAGAACGCAAAAAGCAAAAAACCAACTACTTATATCACAGTAAACATACTGGAGATTTGTAGAACAAGACATTAAACAATTCAATACCTTGATGTGGCAAGAGAGTCCCAGTCACAGCATATGTTAATTTCTTCTTTCAGGAAATAACAGCAAATTCAGAAAGCACGGTCAGCAGAGCCCTAGAATCTTAAATTCAGGATTGATTCCAGAACACAAATTTTCCTTACAGACCTAAGGGCTCATCTTGCAAGGCAAAATATGTTAAAAAAGCCTGCAAGCACCTAGAGACAGAAAAATAATGTATCATAAAGAGAGCCGTGCCACTTGGAATTGCTGAACACTTTACATTGACGCACTCTGGCCAGCTGGATCCCCGCTTTAATGGTTTTCCTAGTTCTTATCATAATGAACTCTATATAATTTAAATGGAGATTAATTCCTCCATTTAAAGTGCTTTAGAACAATCCTGTCCGAGATCCTGAGCTCAGCCCAGCCTCTCCCCGTGCCTCCTCTCCAGTTCTCCCGCAGCCCCTAAGTGGATCTGACAGATCCCTGCTCAGATAGCAGCCGCCTTCTCCCCCCAAAATGTTGCCTTTTTGCTATTCAGGAGTATCCTAATACCAACAAATGCTAAATGCAGTCTGACATGTCCCCCTAAGAAACAAACTTGTAAGTTGTGGCTTCAAAGCAAACCTTGAATAAATAGGACACGTTGTGTACACCCCGGCTAACATCCAACATATGCTTTGGCTTCCCGATGCTCAGGCAGAGCAAGAATAGCCTCTGGACAAGGCTGTGATTTGCTCTTGCTGGTACTTCCAACATTTATAATGTACCATTTTTTTGTGCCTGTATAAACAATTTAAGGATGTAATGAAGACGACCCCGGCGCGGTTGGGAACACAGCGTCCCCATGAATTATGGATGCCCGAGGTGCCGCCGGCCCCAGCGCGCTCACAGCCGCGCACGGAGCGGCCCGAGCCCTGCACGGGGACAGGGCCACCACGGGCACCCTGCACAGGGCCCTCAGCACACCAAACATCACTGGGACAGGAACGTGCTCACCCTGCCCTGTGGTGGTGGGGATCCACTGCTGGGACCACTGACAGCTCTGCTTTCGACAGTTACGGGGACAAGGAATAAAGGAAAGCGAGCAAACGGGATAAAACTGCCTTTAACTGCACTACAGCTAACACCCTCCTTCCTAAAAAGGCCAATTCATTGATCCACTCTTTAGGGGAGAGGGAAGGGATGGACAGAGAAGGGAAAAATATCCCCTGCTTTAGGACTTGTATTTTGCTTCACCATTTTTAATACTCTATTTTATGATTAATCCTCCTGAAAGGACTAAAACAAGTTTAATTTCATCACCCCCTTCTCTCCTTCCAGTTCCATCCCCTTTCCATTTGTGCTGCATCCCTCTGCATTTGGGGTGTGACAGTACATCATTAAAATTCAAGCACAAATACAAGTACAAATACAAGTACAAATACATTAAAATACAACTACAACAATTACAAGACCTGAAGGGAGCTTGCTGAAGTGTTAGGACTCAAAGCCCATTTTCTGTGGCCAGAACACAGGTTGATTGATGAGGACAAACAGCTCCTGTGCTCCAGCCCCACGGGAGCCCGGCTGCCCCACGGGCACCCCACAGAGAGGGGCACAGGCAGCAGGGAGCTGAAACGTGGCCTGCTCAGACCTGAACCAACCCTCCAGTTGGACAGTCATTGATTCTGCGTTAGGTGCAGCCTCACAACACTCAGATGTGTGTTATCAACTCACAAATTTCACCCGAGTCCCTCAAACCCATTGTACTCTTCAGGGAAACTGAGGTTTAGTGGAGCTTGGAGAGCTTTTTAAATTTTAATTCCAAACAGCATTTCTTTACATTCTGCCTAAAACCAAGGATAACTAATCTGTATCTTGGAAAGAAAGCAAAATAAAGGAAGAATTATTTTTTTTTCCATTTTACTCTTCCTTTCCAGTACTGAGTGTGGGTTTGCTCCCCTGTGTTGGGATGGCACCAAAACCTCCAGAGACATCTCTCAGTCACTCAGAGCCCTGCCCTGCCCCTGTCTGCCCCCAAAGCCCACGAGGCACCTTGAAGGTGAATCTTTAGATTTACAGCACTGTTTAAAATAATTGTTCATGTAAGAAACATGAAGACCGATCTTAAGGCTATCCTGAAAGATGTATCTTTGGAATGCTGGAGTAGTAAATAGCCACAATACAGCCAAATTATTTTTTTAATCAGAAAAAACTTCACTAGATTATAAATAGATTTCAAGCTATAGTGCTCTTATGAGAAGTGTAATTACAGTTAAGAGAACCACTTCGTTCTCCTGGCAGGCTCCTGGGATCCCTTAAAACAAGCTAAGGGATAGTTCAGGATACAGGAAAATAAATCTGAATTCCTTCTCTGTGTGCTGTCTACGGCAGGTCCTGGGCTGGGTACAAAAACCACCACATAATCACAAACCAATTTTGCTAAATTTGCAAATTTTGCTCTTATTTCCTCCAGACCTTAAAAATAACATAAAATGCAGCTTCCATCAGTAGTAAATTCAAGTAAACACCAAACATCCTTTAAATCTGACCCTCCTCTCAAACAAGAATCTGCACATACATATTCCCACACATATATATGAATTTTTAATTGTTTATCCACGCTGCTGGGCTCTGTCTGAGACACCTGCAATTAACAACAGAAGCTTTAGCCAGAAGCCTCATAAACCGCATTGGAGTCCAGTTGTTTCCAGAGTCCTTCCCAGTCCAGAACCCCTTTGATGAGCTGATGAATTGTTCTAAATGCAGTTCTACAAAGGGAAAAGAATTCCCTTTATAATCCATCTTGTGTGAAGACCTTTCTGCTGACAAAAGGTCAGAAACCACATCTCCACCAGAACACTTTCACACTGCTCTACACCCAGCAGCCAAGAAAAACCACTGTATTTTCTCCTACATCCAGGAAGTTGCTGAAACATAACTCTCAAATGAACAGCTAAGAGCCGAGTGGAATCCTTCAATCTGTAGAGAGCCAGCACACAATCTCCAGGCTCACACGTGTGTTTTAACCCCAAACCAACCCCCAGGGCACGGAACAGGCAGAGGGGGCACGCACCATCGTAGTAGACAATGGCTCCCACCAGCTTGTCCCTGCGCAGCATGGGGAACAGCTCCAGGGCCCGCGCCTTGGTGAGGACATAGCTGCTCTTCAGGCACTGGCTGCCCGCCACCAGGTCGTACAGCTTGATCCCCACCCAGTAGTACGGCAGCTGCCACCACCTGAGGGGAAAAGCACCGTGGATGAAAAAAACAAACACAAAGGAAGCAGTTAGAAGTGCGTGCACAGACTGTTACTGCAATACAGAACACGGTGAGTAACACAGCAGTTCTTACAGCAGTTCTGCCTTGTGCAGCATCACGAGCTCATGGTAACAAGACAGTGTAAATACGCCAGACTTAGGTGTTGTTTGCCACTGTTTTCAACTGAGCTGCTCCCTACAGCGAGTCAGGCACATTCAGGGATTTATTTGCTCTAAAATCGGATCTAAACGGGGCTGCTGCACCTCTGTGTGAGATACTGGAGCTGTGTGTGCAAGCTGGGAGGGTCCCCCAGGCACAGCCTAAGGCCTCCTGCACAAACAGGACCACAATAAACGCAGGCAACCACTGACCCACACAAGCTCCAGCTCTTGCAAGCCCTCCCACTAAGACAGGAATAATAAAAAGAGGAATGGTCCTAAGAAAATGAGATTCCTTCATCAAAACCTCTCTGCTCTAAGTAGCCTGTCCCAGTGAGTAATTGCTCTAACAGACTGAAAACCTAACCCAAAGCACTGAGTCTCTTCCCCAGAGGAGGAGGAACCTGTTCTGTCCATCCCCAACTGCCCTGTGCTCATATGGGCTGAAGAGCACCTTGCTGGGAACACTGGGAGGGCGTGTGCTGAGGACAGGGGTGCACTGAGGGAACAGCAAATATGTCCTGGGAATGAGAGCTCTTTCACCTGCCCCTGTTGGGGTGCTGGGAAGGCACTGAAGGGCTGCACCCCAGGATAGGCCAGGGTTTGCTTGTGAGAAGCCAAGCACAGGAGAGAAGGCACAGCAGAGCTTACTTGTAGATGGGCAGCATGATGGGCAGCGGGGCCGAGAGGTGGGGAGCGCTGTGCAGCAGCTGAGCACGCTCCTCCAGAGCCTCCTTCACCATCCTGTACTGCAAAAGAACAGCCATAGTCAGTGCCAGAGCCAAACACCAGCCATGGTCAGTGCCACCCACCCTCCTCAGAGCCTCCTTCACCATCCTGTACTGCAAAAGAACAGCCACAGTCAGTGCCAGAGCCAAACACCAGCCATGGTCAGTGCCACCCACCCTCCTCAGAGCCTCCTTCACCATCCTGTACTGCAAAAGAACAGCCACAGTCAGTGCCAGAGCCAAACACCAGCCATGGTCAGTGCCAGAGCACAACACCAGCCATGGTCAGTGCCACCCACCCTCCTCAGAGCCTCCTTCACCATCCTGTACTGCAAAACAGCAGCCACAGTCAGTGCAGTAGCACAACAGCAGCCATGGTCAATGCCATACACCCATCCTTAGCACCAGAGGAAACACTCAATAACAGACTTTATCCAGGTATCAACACCTCATACCATTGTTACTGGGCTTTCAAAAGCATGCTGTGATCTGCTGAGAAACCCCAAGGTTCAGGAAAAGGATCCCCAATAAAATAAAATTTCAGTAGTTTCATCTTGGTGTCTTGGCAGCACAGCTGAGTGATTTTTTCATTTGAACACAAAGCTCAGCACAAGGGGCAGGAGGCACTTCAGGAGGGCTAGGACTCATCCCACAGCCCAGCTCCATGCCAGTTCTCAGAGTTCAATCTCATCCTAACTCCCAGCTGCAACTGCAGAAGGGTTCTTCTCCAAACCAATCAATGTGCATCAGCCTGGAGGTGTTCTTTGGCAGAAAAGGTGGGTTTCTATAGGTGGATAACAGCAGGGTTTGGATATTTTCCCCTGAAAAATTACCATTCCTGCAGCAGCATTGCAACCACTAAAACATATTTTGAGAGATTCCCATGGGAAGACAATACGATTCCTCAAAACAGGAATATCGGGCTTCCACCCACACAAGAATGCACAAAAGCATTTATACACTATCACTCATTTACCATATTTTCTTTCTCCATGCCAAAATAAATCACTCATTTACCACCTTTTTCCCCTTATTCCAAAATAAGTCGCTCATTTACAATATTTTTCCCCCATTCCAAAATCAATCACTCATTTACCATCTTTTCTCTCCCCATTCCAGAACAGGACAGCCATTCACTCCCCCCAGTTCATGCCATTACCTGTATCGTTTTATTTTATTTTAAGCTCTTTTTATTCTGAGATCAGCCCTGTCTCTGCCTGCTTCCCAAACCCCACAGCCTACGAGGCACGGCAATGGCACTGCCCATCAAAGCACTGGAAAGCTCCCAGAGAAGGCACTTCCCATGCACAGTGGCTGTGGAATACAGCACTGGAATCCAGCCCTGGAAAGCTCAGAAGGAGACTCAGCTCTGACTGGGACAAGGAAGTGTCTACCAGCAATTCTTGCTGAACAACCAGCACAAAAAATTACCTGCTCGAAATCCAAATTCATGATGGCCTTCTGGAGGTACCTCACTCCACCGTGGATCAATTTAGTGCTCCTGCTGCTGGTCCCCGATGAGAAATCATCTCTTTCTAGAAGGGCTGTTTTTAGTCCTGTGTTACCAGAAAACCAAATTAACTTCTTAAATTACACAATTTGTATGTAATTCATTAAAGACACTTCTCTAGGGTAGAGACAATCACAAGAAAAATTACTCTGTACATGGATGAATTTGTATTCAAAGTGTAGTGCACTGTCTATATTGTAATGAAAAATTTTAGCCTCCTTCCTGAGGGAAAAGTCAAAGCAGAACTCAAACAGCAGCACATTAAAAGCTGGATATTTCACAATGGAAAGGCATTACGGGGCCATGCTCCCCAGGGAAATGAGAGCTTGGATGCATGGCAGGAACAGAGGGGCTCCATGGACACTTTTAACCCTTTGCAGCAGAGAGCTCCAAACCTCTTCACGAGCAATTTAAGTGGCATTCCAGAGAGGGACACGACTGGCAGCTCTGCTCACTTGGAGTTTGCTTCAGAGGTGCCCAAAAGCAGGGGAGGGCATGGGGCACCCTTGGAATTCTGACATACACAGGAAATAGCCTGATCAGCCTTCATCACCGAATCCCAGGGCTGGAAAAGCCCTCCAGGACCGCTGAGTCCAACCACGCTCCAGCCCTCAATGTCCTTTTGTCATGAGGGACCCAGAACTGGACACAGCACCCGGGGGCCTCAGCAGTGCCAACACAGGGGTTTGAACATCTACTCGTCGCCCAAAACTTTCATGGCCTTAAAAAAATCTAATTATTACTGGTAACTTAGAAAGATCAGAGCAATTTATTTTTGTCGAATGTGACTGAAGATTAATGGACACAATCAGAAATAATTTGGTGAAGATTTATCAAACACACGAAAAGCAAAATTTGTTGTTAAGCGAAGCAAACACAATAAAAGAGCAAGTTCCATGAATGAACAGCAACGAGACACAACTCATTAACCAAATGCCCGTGAATATTTCACACCTCAGAAACCTACTGATACAACCAGTATATACAAGAAAAGGATAAAGAGATTAACTGTAATAATTTCTGTCTGCTTTACAACTGCATTTGCTGCCAAAGCACAGCAGAGGCAGAAGTGAAAAGATCTTTGTCCTGTGTTATTAAATATAACAACCAGGTTGGAGTTTGGACTTATCTCCCTGTGGTCAGACCCCACTGCTTTATCCATTTGGTATCACCACACCTCCTGGGTAAGCGTTTTCCAGCTCAGACTAAAGGGCTCTCCTGGGGCCAGGTTTAGCCTCTGTTTCTGAGGTACACGTCCAGGTTAAAGAGCCTGAGAGCTTCAGGGCTCTCTGCTCTGCCCAGTTCCCCAGAGGTGGACAATGGGAGCACGGCTCTGCTGCGTGGCTCCTCCAGAGAGGTCTCCTAGCCAGGACAGCCAATCCTCTACCTGTGAGCACTTTGAAAAGCCAGTCTGACACATCTGTCACAAGCCAGGCGCCCCGGGAAGGGGCCTGGCCTGCAGCTGCAGCCTGTACCTCTGGTGACGGCGTCCAGGGCGCAGCCGCAGCCCGTGGCGCCGCCGCCGATGACCACGACATCGAACTCGGCGCCGCTCTGCAGGGCCGCCAGCTGCTCCTCCCTGGAGGGGAGGTGCTCCATCCTCACCGGGGCATCCTCTTCAGCCTGCACCTGCACCAAGGCACCCTGCAGACGGAACACAGCCCGTGAGGCCTGGCGCTTTGTACACACACACACGGGGGACAGACAGCCCCCAGGAGACAGCCTTTTCTGGAACCAGAAAGGTACACTCACTTATTCCCAGCCACCTCCCCCAAATTTAACAATAATATCATATTAAACATTGAGGAGCAAACAGTACTAAACCCATGAAGTGCTATCACACCTTTACTTCATCTTGCCCACCTCAGTGTAACACCATACTCAAGTGTTACTACCTGTATCGATTACTTCTAGGCACACTCAAATGTCACAGGATGCTGTTATTATTTTAATAAACATTACAAAGGCAGCATTTTAATAAACAGACCCATGATTGGGTTTTGACTCCCTACCAAAAAATTCCCCACAGCAAAGGATGCTGAGCTGAGTGTACATTTTACATCTCACACAGTGGCATTAATACAAACTTGAGTCTGATGAGGTTCAGGAGTGATGGGATTGTCAAACACAGTACCTGAAACACCAAAGGAGCTCTAATTTCACCTCCTTTTTGAGAAACTTCTCAGCAATGCAGTTTATGTCCTACAGCACGTTAAAATACAACTCTAGAGTGACAGAGCTCAACAATGTGGCAGTTTCCAGCCAGGTTCACATTTCCTGGAATGGCCCCGGGAATCTCTTTGGGCTGAAATTCCCGGAGCCAGTGCTGCTGTCTGTGCAGTGTGGGGAGAGAAGGGCTGATGCTCAGTCACCTACCAGGGACCATGGCTTAAGCATGAAGGGTTTGAGCAGTCTCTAAAGGCTCTCTGCTGTTAACACCAACTTAAGCTGAATTCTAAACATTTCCACACTTTCTTGAAAATTATAAACACTTTGAGCACCAGAAAAACCTGTTTAACCCTAATTTAAGACCTAATTTAGGCCCAGACTCCAGGCCAAATGGCAGACTTTACTATGCAGAATAGCTTCTGTCCAGATCTCCCAGACAGGAAAGAGCAGACTAATAAAAATTCAAGTGACAAACCACAGAAACTCCTTTCCAGCCAAGCACAAAAAGCCTCAGTTCAGATTATATGGTGCATGCAGCCTAAATATTTTTGTTCAGAATTATTTGCTCATTCCTCAGCAGTGTCATGATTTAAATGCATTAGTTCTGTGTCCCTCTCTCTACTATAGATCTGAAAATAAAATCCAGTAAGTAGTAGCCATGACTCAAGGAAGTGCATATTCCAAAGATAATTAATGACCAGGTTCATCCTGCAGTCTGGGATGACACTGACTGTAACACAAACAGCTCCTGAAAATCACTGAGGGCAGCAGGAAACACTCTCACTGCACGTGGAACAACTCAATCCATGGGGAAAGATGGGCTGGAGACGGAGTCCTTCCCTTCATATTGAGGATCTAACTCATCTAGAGGAGGGCCTGGAGCTGCTCCAGGGCTGGAGCCCCTCTGGAGCCAGGCTGGGAGAGCTGGGAATGTTCCCCTGGAGAAGGGAAACCCCAGGGAGAGCTCAGAGCCCTGCCAGGGCCTGAAGGGGCTCCAGGAGAGCTGCAGAGGGACTGGGGACAAGAAAGAAAAATTAAGATTTAGAATTGTGGCATGCCCAGTGTTTTTTCCCAAGTGTGGTGATCCCTGTGGGATCAGCTCTGTCCCCACAGACCATGTGGGGCACGCGGGAGCTGCACAGGGCACACGACCAGCTGTGCCCAGCTGTGCCCAGCTCCAGCAAAGCTCTGCTCTGCTCTGCTCTGCTCTGCTCTGCTCATCACCCGGTGCTCACAGCCCTCACACACAGCCCTCACACACACACACAGCCCTCACACACACACACACAGCCCTCACACACACACACACACAGCCCTCACACACACACAGCCCTCAGCACACACAGACACAGCCCTCACACACACACACAGCCCTCACACACAGACACAGCCCTCACACACACACACACACACACAGCCCTCACACACACACACAGCCCTCACACACACACACAGCCCTCACACACACACACAGCCCTCACACACACACACACAGCCCTCACACACACACACAGCCCTCACACACACAGACACAGCCCTCACACACACACACAGCCCTCAGCACACACAGACACAGCTCTCACACACACACACAGCCCTCACACACACACACACAGCCCTCACACACACACACACAGCCCTCACACACACACAGCCCTCACACACACACACAGCCCTCACACACACACAGCCCTCAGCACACACACACACAGCCCTCAGCACACACACACAGCCCTCACACACACACACAGCCCTCACACACACACACAGCCCTCACACACACACACACAGCCCTCACACACACACAGCCCTCACACACACAGCCCTCACACACACACACAGCCCTCACACACACACACACAGCCCTCACACACACACACAGCCCTCACACACACACACACAGCCCTCAGCACACACACACACAGCCCTCACACACACACACAGCCCTCACACACACACAGCCCTCACACACACACACAGCCCTCACACACACACACAGCCCTCACACACACACACACACACACAGCCCTCACACACACACACAGCCCTCACACACACACAGCCCTCACACACACACACAGCCCTCACACACACACACAGCCCTCACACACACACACAGCCCTCACACACACACAGCCCTCACACACACACACAGCCCTCACACACACACACAGCCCTCACACACACACACAGCCCTCACACACACACACAGCCCTCACACACACACACAGCCCTCACACACACACACAGCCCTCAGCACACACACACAGCCCTCACACACACACACAGCCCTCACACACACACAGCCCTCAGCACACACACACAGCCCTCACACACACACACAGCCCTCACACACACACACAGCCCTCACACACACACACAGCCCTCACACACACACACACAGCCCTCACACACACACAGCCCTCACACACACAGCCCTCACACACACACACAGCCCTCACACACACACACACAGCCCTCACACACACACACACAGCCCTCAGCACACACACACACAGCCCTCACACACACACACAGCCCT
Organism: Prinia subflava; assembly: GCF_021018805.1. NCBI lineage: Eukaryota > Metazoa > Chordata > Aves > Passeriformes > Cisticolidae > Prinia > Prinia subflava. The sequence continues at coordinate 38,491,860 of NC_086252.1, read as the reverse complement.
CACACACACACAGCCCTCACACACACACACAGCCCTCACACACACACACAGCCCTCACACACACACAGCCCTCACACACACACACAGCCCTCACACACACACACAGCCCTCAGCACACACACACAGCCCTCACACACACACACAGCCCTCACACACACACAGCCCTCAGCACACACACACAGCCCTCACACACACACACAGCCCTCACACACACACACAGCCCTCACACACACACACAGCCCTCACACACACACACACACAGCCCTCACACACACACACAGCCCTCACACACACACACAGCCCTCACACACACACACAGCCCTCACACACACACACAGCCCTCACACACAGCCCTCACACACACACACAGCCCTCACACACACACACAGCCCTCACACACACACACACAGCCCTCACACACACACACACAGCCCTCACACACACACACAGCCCTCACACACAGCCCTCACACACACACAGCCCTCACACACACACAGCCCTCACACACACACACAGCCCTCACACACACACACAGCCCTCACACACACACACAGCCCTCACACACACACAGCCCTCACACACACACACAGCCCTCACACACACACACAGCCCTCACACACACACACAGCCCTCACACACACACACAGCCCTCACACACACACACAGCCCTCACACACACACACAGCCCTCACACACACACACAGCCCTCACACACACACACACACAGCCCTCACACACACACACAGCCCTCACACACACACACACAGCCCTCACACACACACACAGCCCTCAGCACACAGCCCTCACACACACACACAGCCCTCACACACACACACAGCCCTCAGCACACAGCCCTCAGCACACACACACAGCCCTCACACACACACACAGCCCTCAGCACACAGCCCTCACACACACACACAGCCCTCACACACACACACAGCCCTCACACACACACACAGCCCTCACACACAGCCCTCAGCACACACGGAGCTGCCAGGCACAGGGTGAATCCTGATGAGCCTCTGTGTTGACACTGTCGTGTGGCTGCTGGCAAAGATCACCGCACGAGGGACAAAGTTTGGGCACTTCAAGGAAATTCAGCTTCCCTGTTATCCTTCTGGCCATGGAATTCTGTCCACTCCCACGTCCTCCTCCTCCTGCCCTGCTCTCTCACTGGCCCTCTCAGCTCCAGCACTGCTATAAAAATTTTATATCCCCAAAGTATAATAAAAACATGTAATAGAATCCCAGAATGGCTTGGGTTGCAAGGGACCTCAAATGCCACCCTGCCACTCCCAGAGAGCAGTGACAAGCAGGAAACTGGGAACACTAAAAACACCCCATCTTGCACGTGTTTTGGCTGGCTCAACTTCCACGAGCTCTAGAGAAGGAAAATCCCCACCTCCAAACTTACTTTGCACTACATTTCCAGGGAAATTTCCAAGCATACTACTTAACTTCAGGAAAACAAGAGAACACCAGAAAAGACAGATTTGGAGTTCAGTGAATAGTGGCATCAGGTGGGTTTGACTCCATGTTCTGGTTTGTTTATAAACCCATTATTTACAACAAATGGCTCGTAGCAGAGCCCAGAGCAGAGCCCCCAGCATCCAGCCCCCGGTATAGCCAGAGTGGGGAGATTAGCCCTGGAATATGAGCAGAGTGATTAGTACCAGGAATTGATATAGATATGATGCATCTTGCTGTCAATTAAATGGGGGAGTGAAGAAAAGCTGCACACAGGGATTCCATCTGCAGTAACGTGATTAGTTTGGCAGTGAACAAGTGTGTTTACTGAAATAAGCAATTGCTGTTTATATCTACAATTTCTCAGGCAAGAGTTCCCTGAATGGTTTTGATTACGCTCTTAGTGAGAGGAATTTAGTTTGGCAGTTTGAATTTAATCATCAAGTTATAAAGTGATCCAGTAATCCATAAGCCAATGCTCTCGTTAATTTGCTACTGTAAATCTCCAGGTAGGCTTGCAGAGTCAAATTCATCATCCTTATTCGTTTAAACAAAAAAATACAGTAATTAAAACTCCCCAGAGCAGACCCTGATGCATTATCATATTATCACACTACTGGATTCACCTTGCTGAGCAATTTCTACTGACCACAATGCACTCACACACCAGGAGGAGCTGGACTGGGAAAGGACAGCAGAATCTTACAGCTCCAAACCAAAGCACCTCCTTTCTCCTTAGGGATCATGAGGGGAGAGGGGAAGGAAAAGCCACCAGTGGTCTCCAGTTCAGCCTGGCATATGCAAGAACACCTCAGCTCACACCTGGCACCAGCCTGCTCAGGTTGATGCAGCAAATAAAGGCCCAGCAAACCAGAATGCAGCAGTTCTGTCAGGAAGCAGGAGGATCTGGTACTGCCAATGCTCTGTCCCCATCAGTGCTGGAAGAGCTGGTGAAATCACTGTGCCACCTGGGCCAAACCACAGAATTCCAGAATGGTTTGGGTTGGAAGGGACCTAAAGCTCCTCCTGCCATGGCAGGGACATCTCCCACTGTCCCAGGCTGCTCCAAGCCCTGTCCAGCCTGGCCTGGGACACTGCCAGGGATGGCGCAGGGGTGCAATGATATGAGCTTTAAGGCTCCCTCCAATCCACACTGCTCTGGGATTCAATGATTCAACCCCAGTTGTATAAATGTGACCCAGAGTGTCAGCATAGAGAAATTAGTTGGGATTAAAGCACCAGTGGTTCTGTCATTTTGACACCACGATCACGCTCTGTAAAACCCTGGGGTTTAATTGGTGTCTGGAAGTTCATAGGGGCCATCCATCCCCAGAAAAAGAGGAATTCCCTGAATTCTGGAACACTGCAGACAATAAGCAACAAGTGAGCTCTCCAGGTGACTTTTCCCTTCCAGCTCCTCTTATTTAACAGTCCTAAAAGCTGCAGCTGCCATTTTTGACAGTAATGAAGCCAGGCTGTAAAACCCTGGGATAAAGACTCTGGAGAGAGCATTACCAGCTTGGAGCAAGGCAGGCAGCCCGATGGGGAGCTCACTTGAAATGCTGGGGTTTATTTTCTGCAACAGTATCTGAAGCCATAAGAATCCTGCCTTATCCACTTCCCAGCTTGGCTCCCCAGAAATGACTCATCTCATTCCCAGCTGCTCCTCCTCCTTCTCCCCACGGAAACAGCCAGAAAAGGGATGTAAAGACAGTTGTGGATGTGGCACTTGGGGACATGGGTCACAGTGGTCTTGGCAGTGCTGGGGGAATGGTTGGACTTGGAATCCTGGAGGAATTTCCCAACCAAAACAAGTCCATGGCGCAACGACTGAGAAGGGAGCTCTAGAGCACAGCCACTGCAAGCCTGCTGTGAGGAGCAGATATCCAGGGAAACCTGCTTTCTCCAACAGCAAGATCAGTCATAGACTGGCATGGGATGTGCTGCACTTCCTCCTGCACCGCTGCTTTACTGTGACAGGGCTGCAGCATCACCCCTCCCTGCTGGGGAACCAGCTCTGTCACCTGGAGCACCTGCAGGACCAGAGGCAGCAGGAGCCTGCCCCAGGACTGCCTTGGCACACGTCCTGTCAGCCCCAGGAAGGCAGCAGAAGCTGGCACCAGCACTGTGCTGAAGCTGGAATGTTCAGAGGTGGTGCTGGTGGTTTCACTTCCAGGTTCTAAGCTTGAAAACACTGCCCAGACAGCATTTTCACTTCAGCCAGGTCTTCCCACTCCTCCTGCAACTAAGTAAAGCCCCCAGTGGCACCCAAAGGTCATCTTTTAAAACTATTTGTACAAGCCTGACATATGCTCTGACAGATTTTAAGTTTCCTATTTTATCAAAAATCATAATTAATACTTACGTGTTTGTTTCTATACTGAGAAAATTGAGAGAGGCCAAAAACTGTTGCTATGGCACCTCCTCCAATGAGAGCAGTTCCTTTCACTGCCTTCTGAAATGCCATCTTTTACTGGAAGAAAAGAAGATAAAAATTAATTGGCAGTTTTACCATGTCAGGATCTGGTACACACAAAACAGACCATTTGAAGAAACTAATGACAATGTTGTGACAAGTTGAAATTTAGAGTGGCAATGTCTTAATTACAGATTTTCATTGCAATATTAATAACTTCTAAACAAAGTCTAGACAGAGGCAAGCCAAGGAGCTCTGGTGTTTGCTTAGAAAGCTGAAGGATGAAAGAGTATTTAGGTCAGAGTAAATATACACACCCCACAATGACCCTGAGTAGGTGACAAGTACTGCCAATCCCTGGGCAAGGAACAGCCTGTCCCCAGCCATAGGGCCACCAAACCCTTATCCCAACACTTCAGCAGACCTGACTGGCTCCACACCACCTCCTCCAGCTCCCTGCCTGTCCCATCCACCTCCTGCTCCAGCTCCTGCTGCCTTCCAGGCAGGAATTGCCCAGCAGCCCAGCTGTCCTACCCCGGGGCGGTGCAGCAGAGCAGGGCCCTCGGCGAGAAGCAGCAGCACAGACAGGGACAGGGACAGGGACAGGACCGAGAGGCTCCAAAGCAGGGTGGAACTTCACCACCCAGCTCCAGAGGGCTTGAAACCAGCCCTATGTGGGTCAGGCAAATTCTTAATAGACCCAGTGTTCGGACCCTGAATGACAAATCTGCATGGGACTGAGCTGAATCTTAAGCAGGCGCAGCCCCTCCGTCCTGCCTGGCCCCGTTAGGGACAGCGTCCTTCCCATCTGGGGACCCTGCCAGCATCCCGGGCCCGTGTTAGGGACAGCGTCCTTCCCATCTGGGGACCCTGCCAGCATCCCGGGCCCGTGTTAGGGACAGTGTCCTTCCCATCTGGGGACCCTGCCAGCATCCCGGGCCCGTGTTAGGGACAGCGTCCTTCCCATCTGGGGACCCTGCCAGCATCCCGGCCCCGTTAGGGACAGCGTCCTTCCCATCTGGGGACCCTGCCAGCACCCGGGCCCCGCACACGGGGACACCCCTGGCCAGCCACACACTCCCCAGCAGCGCCCAGACAGCTGATTTAGCACCAACAACGCTTAAAGCAGAGGCAGACAATGTGTGTGTGCCCAGGCTGGAGCACCAGCACACTCAGCAGGCATGGGGAGCAGCCCTGGGCCAGGAGCAGGGAGCCAGCTCCCCATGCCAGGCTGGCAGGAACGGCCCTGGCAGCCTCCCCTGATGCTTGTCAGGACACAAACACACAGCCAGGGCACTGCACCGAACTGCTCCTGTACCTGCACATGCCATACACAGAAACATGTTCCCAGGCTGGAACGCCTCAAAGGAAGGAATTCCTCCCTCTGAGGGTGGGCAGACCCTGGCACAGGCGCCCAGAGCAGCTGTGGCTGCCCCTGGATCCCTGGCAGTGCCCAAGGCCAGGCTGGACACTGGGGCTTGGAGCAGCCTGGGACAGTGGAAGGTGTCCCTGCCCATGGAACGAGATGAGTTTTGAAGTCCCTCCTGATCCAAACCTTGACCTCATTCCCGGAGCACTTTGTCTGCAGCACCCTCAGCGTGGGGGAAATCCCCCCCACAGTTTCTGGCGCAGGCACTGATGCAGAGCTGCTGTGTGTACAAACTGTGTAAGGGATCACGTACAGAAGGCCAAGACTTGCAGCTTCCCATAACTTTTTCCAAAGCGGGCATTTATGCCCTTGGAGACTCCCACCATGACTGCCTTTCTTGTATCGCATTTTCCATGTACTTCTGACTGTGGTCACAAAGATCAGCTTCATCTTTCCCTTGTGCTGTGACAGGGAGCAGTGAGAGGGAAAGGCGACAGACAAACCCCAGCCAAGGAAGCTCCTGGGAGGGAAGTCACTGCGGAGGTCTGGCCTCAAACACTACAGCACCTCTGTGAAAACAGAGAGGAAGACCATGGACAGACACAAAGTTGTATCACGGGGTGGAACCCAGGAGAGCAGAGGAACTGAAAGAGCAGCTGGAACACCCCCGTGGCTCAGGGGAAGAAGAGGCTCAGACAATTGGCATCGCTCCCGTCTGTCTGCAGCCTCGCAGACGGAGCAGGAGAGCTGCCCCCACCACCCAGCACTGCAGGACACACACACCTCTGCCCAGGCTCCCAGGAGGCAGCAATGACAGCCCTGCTCTCCCAGGAGGCCTGCTGGCAGTACCACAGCAGTTTCACATCCCTCACGCAGCAGCAGAGGAGTCGCTCTGAGAGCCTGAAACCCTCCAAGCGCCTGTGCTGGAACACCACAATCCAGGGAGTGGAAAAGGAACGAATTAGCATCTTCCAAGGAGCTGTCTCACGTCTGCAGAGATGCTGGCTTGCAGGAAAACAAAGGGAAGCGTGCCCTTTCCATGCTGTGTGAGCTCAGGAGGAAGGGTGATGGCTGAAGCACAATCCCTGTTCAGAAGCAGGGCTCCTGCAAGCACAGACAATACCCACCCCTGCTTCTGGTCCCCTGGCTTGGACCTCTCCTGAGACTTCACTTTGGACACTAGGGTAAACTGCCAGAGTTACACCATTCCTTTCCATGGAATTCGAGCACAAGGTACACAAACCACTGTCTAAGAGGCTCAGTGATTGTCACCTACACCAGCTTGTCACCTGACCGCAGTCTCAGGGCAGGTACAGCTGCTCCAGCCCCGCTGAAGTGACATTAGATGTGCCACAGGGCACAGCTTTCCCCCTTTCATCACGGAGGTGGCATCTCTAACACGCAGAAAGGGACTGGTGGTGTCCCTGTGCAGGAGGATTTCTGCCCTCGGGGCTCCCTGCTCCTCACCTGGCCCCGGGGCGTGCTGCATTAGCTCTCCGCAGAGCTGAGAGCCGATTACAGGCAATTCTCCCGAGAAAAGGACTCTCCCCGGAGCCCGGCTGCTCAAATTGCCACATCAATCTTGCTCACCATCCCTAAGAGAAGCTTATTCAGGAGAGAAAGGAAAATAGGGCTTAGCACAAAGCCAGACAGGCCTTCCAACCAGACGGTGCTTTTACACCTGGAACAGCTCAATTGCATCCGGGAACCTCGAGCCTGCATTTGTGAGCTCTGCATGGATGTGTTTGGATGCATTTGTGAGCTGGGTGCTGGGTAGATGTGTTTGGATGCGTTTGTGAGCTGGGTGGATGTGTTTGGATGCATTTGTGAGCTCTGCATGGATGTGTTTGGGTGCATTTGTGAGCTGGGTAGATGTGTTTGGGTGCATTTGTGAGCTGGGTGCTGGGTAGATGTGTTTGGATGCATTTGTGAGCTGGGTGCTGGGTAGATGTGTTTGGATGCATTTGTGAGCTCTGCATGGATGTGTTTGGGTGCATTTGTGAGCTGGGTGGATGCGTTTGTGAGCTGGGTGGATGTGTTTGGATGTGTTTGTGAGCTGGGTAGGTGTGTTTGGATGCATTTGTGAGCTGGGTAGGTGTGTTTGGATGCATTTGTGAGCTGGGTGGATGTGTTTGGGTGCATTTGTGAGCTGGGTGCTGGGTAGATGTGTTTGGATGCATTTGTGAGCTGGGTGGATGTGTTTGGATGCATTTGTGAGCTGGGTAGGTGTGTTTGGATGCATTTGTGAGCTGGGTGGATGTGTTTGGATGCATTTGTCAGCTCTGGGTAGATGTGTTTGGATGCATTTGTGAGCTGGGTAGATGTGTTTGGATGCGTTTGTGAGCTGGGTGCTGGGTAGATGTGTTTGGATGCGTTTGTGAGCTGGGTGGATGTGTTTGGATGTGTTTGTGAGCTGGGTGGATGTGTTTGGATGCGTTTGTGAGCTGGGTAGATGTGTTTGGATGCATTTGTGAGCTGGGTGGATGTGTTTGGATGTGTTTGTGAGCTGGGTGGATGTGTTTGGATGCGTTTGTGAGCTGGGTAGATGTGTTTGGATGCATTTGTGAGCTGGGTGGATGTGTTTGGATGCATTTGTGAGCTGGGTGGATGTGTTTGGATGCATTTGTGAGCTGGGTAGGTGTGTTTGGATGCATTTGTGAGCTGGGTAGGTGTGTTTGGATGCATTTGTGAGCTGGGTGGATGTGTTTGGATGTGTTTGTGAGCTGGGTAGGTGTGTTTGGATGCATTTGTGAGCTGGGTAGGTGTGTTTGGATGCATTTGTGAGCTGGGTAGGTGTGTTTGGATGTGTTTGTGAGCTGGGTAGATGTGTTTGGATGCATTTGTCAGCTCTGGGTAGGTGTGTTTGGATGCATTTGTGAGCTGGGTGGATGTGTTTGGATGTGTTTGGATGAGGCCAGGTGAGCTCAGGGCAGTGCAGGTGGGCAGAGCCTGGGCCCCACGGTGCCAGGCTGCCCCAGGCTCTGCCAGGGCACAGCACATCTCTGCTTTTCCCAAAAGGAACGGCACTGCAGGCAGGGAATGGCACATGGCTCCTCTGGAAAGGAGGGAGATATGAACGCTGCCTCGGCGGCCACAAAGCCACACAGAAATGAGAGGCTCCGGACTGACACTCATGGGATTTTCCCCCAGCTCTGCCCCAGACGGCTGTGGAAGGCTCCTGCCAGCTCTGAGCAGGATACACCCCAGAGCAGAAGAATGAAAGGGGAAGGAATGCAGTCCTTGTGGTTCCTGTGAAGGCTGGACCAGGGAAGAGCCCACGCTTACAAACCCTCCTCTTCTGTGAGCAGGTACTGAAACCTGCCTCTCTTCCAAGCTGAGATCAATAGCTTGTGACAGAAATGGGATTTTACTTTAATGAAAATTATAATAGCAACCAGCATGAGAAGCACTACAGTCAGAAATATGTCATCTTTCCATCACACAAATATTCTGAATCATCTTTAAAAGCAGTTCAGAGTGTTTTAGTGCTGTCAGTGCCATCTGACACAGTGAATCTGCATGTCAAGCCTTATCCTTGATTCCAGCAGCCATAAATGGCACCTTTGGACCCACGGCCTCACCTAGAGGATGGGCTGAGGTCCCTGCCAGGCTCTAGAACAAGCTGGGGCAGGAGCAGGAGCCCTTGACTGGCGTGGGAAGAGCCAGGAGCATGTCACGAGGAGTAGCTACTTCATAGAGTCATCTGTCCACGGAGTTCAATAACCCCAGGGAAGAGTTCCCACAAACAGCTGAGCACTGGTAAAGATTCAGAAGGACATTAGCTCAAACTGCTATTAAAGGCTTCATGATAAGAAGAAATAGGCTTTAAACCTGAAAGGACACAAAGGGGTGGGGAGAGCAGTCTACACAAAATGGAAACCACACAAAAGATTTATCAGCACAAGTTCCTGCTTTCAATTTCCAGAAGTTCATACAGACCCCAGTCACAGTGGGAACTCCTCGGTGCTTTCCTTAACCAGCAGCTCCGTCACACTCACTGGCACTACAGCAACATGCAGCAGCCACTTCCAGAGGAGTGTCCCACTGCAGAGCCAGGCTGGTGCCCAGCTCCTGCCCCAGAGAGGGCCCCAGGTGACCCTGCCCAGGTATCAGAGCCTGCACCTGCTGTGTCACAGGCGAGGGCTCCACGTCAGCAATGAACGCACTCCTACACTGTGCCCAGCATGTCTGCTTCAATTCTGCAGAGCTCTCTGGAACCTTCCAGGAAGAAAGGCACTGTATAAGTGTTGGACACGGGGTGTCTTCACTTTCAACTCCGTGTTTCAAACCCAAAACCCTACAAGGCACCACTGACACCCTGTTTTTAAAGGAGGGGTTTCAACACCCGTCCTCAGCAGATGCTTCTGAACAGGGTGTCCCACATGACAAACCCCGAGCGCTCACGGGGCTGGCACAGCTCCTGGCACTGACCTGCCTTCCTCACTTCCCGTAATGCCCGGCCCAGCCCGCTGTCAGAGTATTGTCTGCGTGTTCCTTGTGCAATCCCTCCCACCCGGGGCAGCAGGTGGCTGGAAGGGAAGTGCCACAATTGCAGCGCTTCTCTGCTCAGGTACTTTCTAATTACAAAGATACGGGGCTGGATCCGAGCAACCCACGGCCAAAGCCGGGGGAAAAAATGAAAGGAATGAAGGGGAATGGTGGGGAGGTGAGCCCCAGAGCCGTGAGCTAGAGGGTGAGCAGGATGAGAACTGCAGCAGAAGCTCAGGGACAGATGGATCGAGGCTGCCGAGCAGCGTGAGCCGCCATCAGCCACGGCTCGGAGATGCAGAACCCGGCAAATCGGGAGGAGAAACCCAATCTGTTCTGTTGTATTCCGTGTGCCTTACGAGGCCATTACCATGGAATCCGGGTGCTTCGCATTCCATTGCAAACGAACACATCTAATAAAGTGAGTCACTCAAGGCAAGGCTTAAAAATAGAAAACTTATAATCATCTCCACTACCGTTTGCATAACTTGCCGTTGGCGCAGGAGCACTGTCCAATTCTTCCTTCCCAAAGCTCCCCAGGTGAGTTTGGGGGCTCAGGAGCACTGTCCAATCCCTTCCTTCCCAAAGCTCCCCAGGTGAGTTTGGGGGCTCAGGAGCACTGTCCAATTCTTCCTTCCCAAAGCTCCCCAGGTGACTTTGGGGGCGCAGGAGCACTGTCCAATTCTTCCTTCCCAAAGCTCCCCAGGTGAGTCTGGGGGCACAGGAGCACTGTCCAATTCCTGCCTTCCCAAAGCTCCCCAGGTGAGTTTGGGGGTGCAGGAGCACTGTCCAATTCCTGCCTTCCCAAAGCTCCCCAGGTGAGTTTGGGGGTGCAGGAGCACTGTCCAATTCTTCCTTCCCAAAGCTCCCCAGATGAGTTTGGGGGTGCAGGAGCACTGTCCAATTCTTCCTTCCCAAAGCTCCCCAGGTGAGTTTGGGGGTGCAGGAGCACTGTCCAATTCCTTCCCAAAGCTCCCCAGATGAGTTTGGGGTTGCAGGAGCACTGTCCAATTCCTTCCCAAAGCTCCCCAGATGAGTTTGGGGGTGCAGGAGCACTGTCCAATTCCTTCCCAAAGCTCCCCGGGTGAGTTTGGGGCGATGACAGGCGCACACCGATGTCCCTCCGGGCTGGGCTCAGAGTCCTGCACTGCTCCTGCCTCTCCAAAGGGCTGCAGCCCTGCCTCAGCTCCCTCCCACCCAGCTCTCATCCCTCTCGGACTGCTGATACGGTGGTGACAGCAGCAGCGAGGCCACGGCTAAGCTGTGACTGGGGCACTTTCAGCCTTTAAAGCTCTATGGTCTGTCAGCGGCAGTTTCAGGGTGTGCCAATGCAGGAAGTGGCCGACTAACCAGAAAAAGGGGATGTAACCAGAAAACAGCGCAATTAGCAGCCTCTTAACCAGGTCATCCAGCAAGCTGTCTCTGGTGTGCCTTTGAGCAGCCGGGAGTGGTTAATGTCACACTCGATGTCAGGCCAGCACTACTGAAGTAGCTGGAAAGGAACTGATTAAAGCTTAAACCAGCCCGAGCTGGAGATGCTTCCCCTGCAAGGCAGACCTGGAACAACACACCCCAAGGAAGGGTTCCAGAGGGTCCCAGCACAGCACAGCCACAGCCACCCTCCAGAGCCTCTCCTGGAGCCCCCAGGGTCACTCCGGGCTCTCAAACACAACTTAGGGCACGGCAATTAAAGTCATTATCCACGACCACCTCTCCAACCGAGCACAGAACACAACCTGAGATAACCAGACAGCTCACAGGGTCACCCCACAGATGTGTCATTCTGCACACAGAATTTAAACTCCCAAAGCCCCAGGCCACCCTGTGCCGGTAAGTGGAAGCCGAGCAGCACTTTACCATATGGGGAAAGTCCTTCCCACGCTCCAGGCAACCAGCTCGGCTCCCATGCCCAAAAGTGGTTGTAGCACTTGTTAGGCACAAAAATAAAGGAGAAACGAAGCAGAAAATAGGTATCCTATCCTCACTCCTTCTCTTGGTCCTACTGCTTCCAACTAACTACTTCATCTGCCTTCAGCACTTAGACACCAAGATCTGCTTTAGATGAGTGGGGAATATCTTCAGATGAGTATTTAGATGATGCTTTAGTTACAGAACTACTGCTGTAAACTCTGTCCCACAAGGAACAAACTTTTTTGGCTCCTCTTTCGAGTGTCTGCATTTTGGCCTAACCACTTCTTTTTCTTCTGCTTCCTTACCCTCCCACTTACAGATGATGAGGGGAAAAGTCTGATGTGCAAATCCCTCCTGGAATTTCAATACAATAGCCTTGCCAGACAGTAGCATGTTTCTGGGAATGAGGCAACACTGCAGACAGGGATGGCTGCAGTCATACACTCCAAGAACTGTATCTAAGGACTAGCAAGAATATAAAAAAACACCAATGGCCTAGCATACAAACATCAAAATATATTTATCAAGTTCTAGATTAAAGCATTTCAATTCCCTGCTGTCCTGCTGGAAAGAATGGGAAGCCTGGTCTCCAGCCTGATCACCGACTAATGTGTGCAGGATGATTTCCATACGTTTGTGTTCTTGTGCCAGTGTTGCTTAAAGTTTTCAAAGAGTCACTCTTGCTTTCTCTGTTGGTGGGGGTTAATACCAGCCATCAACCACACACACAATACAATGACTATAAGCCAATTACTGTCACTAGAAAGAAATGCTCTTGTCAGATACAGTTAATTTATAGCTGTTTCCCATTTTTTTTTATATTCTTCATTCCCCTCATTTTTAATGCAGATATTTGAATAGACAGTCTGCCAGTTCAGCTCGATCCCAATGCTGGCCCTTTATCCATGCTTTTCCTTCCACTCCCTAGTCAAAGACTCAAGGAGCAAGGATTAGATAACAAAGTGGTTTGCTTTTTGCAAGACTGGACATATACCTGCACATACAAACAGGAACCTACTCAAAAAAATAGCTACAAATTAGGTGAATACCTAGGTGTGGCAAGGAAGTAGCCTAGTTTTATATCCTGGGATACAGATTGAGACCTGATAGCACATGCAAATCTAATCCTGGAGGAGGGGCCTGCGTTCAGAATCACTCTGAAATCAGAATCAATGCTTCATTTGAGAAGCTTTCCAAAGCAAATAAATCAGCCCAGTTCAAGACTTTGGACTCCATCCACAGGATCTGGTTGTGATTCAGGGTGAGTTCACCTGGAAACCCCTGGAGACAGAGCTCCACGCTTGCTCGGGAACCTGGCTCAGAGAGAGCCATTTAGGGATATGGAAAGTTTCCAAAATCAATACTGGGATGTTGTGGAAGAGGTCTGATTACAAACTGTCTGTTTGTTACGTAACAAAAGCTGTTTCCTAAAGTGAAGCTTTTTGGAAGAAACAGGCTGCATCTCCATTACCGAGAGCTAACTGGTGGAGCCCTAGAGCCCAACAGCTGCTGTGGCAAAGAGCTCTGTGGTCTCTGTGCTCCCCCAGTGTTTACCCCAAGGGGCTCCTGTCTGAGCCACAAACACCCACGGGGCAGTGGAACTGCAGGAATCCTTTCTTCCTTACAGGGTGATCTTCCACTTCTGTCCCACTTGCTTCAGCTTTCTTTTCCCACCCTTTAATTTTTATTTCACAGAATCCCCAAAAACACTGAGGTTGGAAAAGCCCTCCCAGCCCATGGAGTCCCAGCTGTGCTCGATGCCCACCTTGTCCCCAAGTGCCACCTCCAGGAATTCCTGGGACACCTCCAGGGATGGGCACTCCAAACCTCCCTGGGCAGTGCCAAGGCCTGAGCTCCCTTTCCATGGGGAAATTCCTGCTGCTGTCCTGGGGCTGTTCCCTCTCCTGTCCCTGTTCCCTGGAGCAGAGCCCAGCCTGTTCACGTTTCCAACCCTGGCCGTGGTGTCCCACTCTCCAGAGCACAGCCAGAGGGTCCCAGGTGGGTGGCAGGGACAGGGATCAGCACTCTCGTGCTCACATCCACTGCAGGAGCACACCCACCATGACACAGCTAATCCCTGGAAAAACACAGGTTCCAACTACAACCACGAGGCCGAGCACATCCAGTGGCTCAGCCGATCTGCACAACCAGGCTGGCACAGCTCTGGCTGAGACTGAGGGTACACAGCCCAGAAAGAGGCAAAAGAACTCCCCAGCTCCCACCTCCAGCACACAAACAAACACCAGCACAAGGAAGATCTTGCCTAACTGAGCTGCTTGGAAATGCCAAGCCCTGTTTTGAAACCATCAACTGCAAGTGGAAGGCAAAAGTCACAACTGCAAACTGACAGCAGAAAACGCACATTTCTTTCAAATATTTGCTAAAGCCTGCAGAGACTTGTGTGGAGACAAAGCGGGCAGCAGCAAGGAACCTGTAGGAGCTGTCCTTTGGAAAACTGCTCTCCATGAATGGCCTCTGCACTGACCACGTCCTGCCGGCTCCCTAAATTCCTGTCGGGGACAGTCGGCAGGTAGAAATGGTCTCTAGAGAAAATACTACATAATGCAGCAAGGTCTAGTTCACAAATATGTTACTATTACTGTGCTCCTGTGCACACACATAATTAGGCACAACAAAGTGTAAATCCATATATATACAACCAAACTAATGCCACAAATTAGATACAAGGGGTGGGAATCACTTTTTATGCCCACTCAATACTTCCATCCAACTTCAGACTAAGTAAACTGCTAATTGCCTAACGTTAAAATGAATAATATTCTGGTTATTGCTCTTGAAGGGTCAATACTGGACTTTGCTTTATATATTAACACAGAAAGATCCTGAAATACCAGACCAAGTCTTTACTGGCTACTCAGTCACTGCCCATCACTGAAAATTCCTGAAGAACTGTAACCACGAATAAGAGAGGAAAAGGGTGGAAAGGAGCAGGGAAGAGAGGAAAATGTATCTCCTTTGGAGGGAGGAGAGCCCCTGCCTCCCAGCAGCAGGTGAGAGCAGCTGCAGACCTGTACTACCTGTTCACAGTAACATGAGAGGAAGGCAAGCAGGGGGTAAATCTGCCTGGTTTTGAACCCAAGCTCTCCACACACACATTTACATCTTTTCCTGTAGAATCGGGCTTACAAACATTTACTGACTGCTTAACAGAGGTAACAAGTCTGAGGAGTTTAGGACACAGAGCAATGGTCCCACGAGTACGTTCAGTGGAAGTAACAACTTACTTTCATTTTACAAAGTTCAGTGTAACTACAGCTGCGCTATTTTATACCAAGAATTCAGTTTTGGTTTTTTTTTTTTTTTTGATAATGAGAGATATTATTTCTATCAGCTTCATCCAAGAAAAAAAAAATATAGTTAATGAGCTCTGCAGCCTCCTTATTTATTATATACAGATACCCACAGCACACAGCAGCTGTCCTGGACAGGGAGACACTGGGGCTGGACCTGTCGCTGTGGGACATTCTCAGGGAGCCCAGGGATGACCCGCACACGGGACAGCTGCCAGGGGCTCTGCACCGCTTCCAAAAGACTGCCACACTCTCCTTTTTTTTTTTTTTTTTCTTTTTTTTTTTCCATCCAAAAGCTTAAATAAAACATGGGAAGGAGGCTGAGAGCACTTGGTAGTGAAAGCTGCTGTATAAGATCATAGAACCATGGAATGGTTTAGGTTGGAAGGGACCTTAAAGCCCATCCAGTGCCACCCCTGCCATGGCAGGGACACCTTCCCCTGTCCCAGGCTGCTCCAGCCCCAGTGTCCAGCCTGGCCTTGGGCACTGCCAGGGATCCAGGGGCAGCCACAGCTGCTCTGGGCACCTGTGCCAGGGCCTGCCCACCCTGCCAGGGAAGGATTTCTTCCCAATATCCCATCTACCCGTGCTGTTCTTGAGCCTTACAGAGGGAATGATAAAATCCCAAATGGTTCGGGTGGGAAGAGACCCTAAAGATGCTCCAGTTCCACCC
Source organism: Prinia subflava (assembly GCF_021018805.1). Lineage (NCBI taxonomy): Eukaryota > Metazoa > Chordata > Aves > Passeriformes > Cisticolidae > Prinia > Prinia subflava. The sequence goes on along the minus strand of NC_086252.1, from coordinate 38,476,222 downwards.
TGCCACGGGCCCAGGCTGCTGCAAGCCCCGTGCAGCCTGGCCCGGAGCACTCGCGGGGACGGGGCAGGTTCTGTGGTACGATGTGGAGGCGAGGCAGGCAGGATGCCTCTGGCACACCTTTATAATAAAAGGCAGCTGCGGTGCTGAGCGCTCCACTCGTGTCCGGGCCGGCCCCGCTCCCTCCATCCCGACCCCGAGATGCTCCGACCCCGCTCAGGCAATCCCCAAGGCACTTACTGCGGGAGCCCGCCGAGCCCGCGTCCCTCTGCGGGCTGCTCGCCGGCCGGCGGGAGGAAAAGAGGGGAGGGCGGCTCTCCCCGCCCGCCCTCCGCCTGCAGCAGCCAGCCAGGCTCCCCCGAGCTCCGCCTCGAACGCGGCCGGCGCCTCCCCGCCCTGCTCCCCGCCCGGGGCCGCGGTGCCCCGCCGCAGGCCCGGGAGCGCCGGCGGTGCGGCCTGGCCCGCGGGGAGGGGCCCAGCGCGGCCTCCTCATCCCCGGCCTTGCGTGATGGGGGTCGCCGCCCATGGCGGCCCCTCCCCGGGGCCGCGCCGGCGGCGGTACCGGAGGCGGTCCCGGAGGCCTCCGGCCCACGCGTGGGGCCCGGCTCCTCCGCCCGAGCGGCTGATCGTGGTCTTCAGCTGTCTGGGTGTCATCTCAAGTCAGTAAACAACCGCAAGGATTGGATTTCGTGAGTTCTGCACAGTCAGTGATATTCAGTCACTGGTGATGGGAGCAGTGTTTATCCCAGGAACATTAGTGCTCTTAGAAAGGGCTAAGATCTCGAGTGGCAGCTGGAATTAATAAATACTCTGGCTTAGAAGCTGTCAACTGAAGAGAAAGAGTTGAAAATAAAAGGAAAAAGACCAGAAAATTATTCATTGTTTTCTAAGGATATGGTTTTAGAGTATGTGTTTTTTGGAGCACATGAGAGCGGAAGAATAATAATTGGGATACAAAAAAACCCCAGGGGATTTAAATGCAGTTTGTCGTGAATAATTTCAGCATGATCCAACACACACAAGTTCTGGATGTGAATGCCTACCCCATATATGTGTTCCAACATGGCACTAGATGTTGTTTCATCCATCTCTAACAAATATTTGTTAGAGCTAGGAGAATCCCCTGTCCTCCCACCCCTCACAGTGGTTGTCTACCCAGATGTAGCTGCACTGTCAGTAATAATGTATGAAAAATTTTGATTAATACGGGGCAGTGTATGAGTGCAAGATGTATCTATAGCCGGTTTCCAAGTGAACATTTTCTGCACCCCAGCACTGCTGTGGCTCATCAGCTTTTTCCAACCTGCAAAATCTTGAAGGAGGTAGAAAATGAGTGTGTTGTACTACTCTCCTCATAAAGGGAAAGTGAAAACTTCATACGGATCACATTTCCCAAGCAATCTCACTTTCCAGGAGACGTTCTCCGCACCCTCACAGTGCAGCTACCAATAAACAAGGATGGGCTGTTCTCTTCCCTGCTTCAAGCTTCTGTTCAACTACTACGGTCTCTTTATCTTAGTTACTGATTGTTTAAGATTTGGCTTCATAAGTTTGAAGAGTGAAAGAGTTTTACAAGGTTAAGTAAAAAAATGAGATGCCTGAAAGCATTGCAAAATTCATCCCTCTCAAGTCTGTTATTTATTTAATGCCTGGATGAAAATATTACCTCCAAAGTCTCTGAGAGCGTGTGGCTTGGTCCCTGGGACACCTGCCAAGACAGGAATTTCAGATGCCTGAAATCATGTGCTCAGCAGGTGTAAATTCTGTGCAGGGAGACCGGAGAGTTCACCTTTTGTCCTCAACCCCAGAGGCAGTTTCTCTTCATTAGCAGGGGAAGATAGGGAAGAGGATCATCATCGCTTCCTGACTGCGTGCCAAAGTTATGTATCATAAGAGGAAAATCTGTTCATACGTTCACAAATATGTTTTCTCCTAATCTGTCTTCAGGAAAAGGTCTTTGTGAGCAGCAAGGGTGGTGACAATCACAGGAGAGCTGAGACAAAGGGACAGAGCCAGATGCAGGATTTCTCTGTTGGGGATTTTGCAGCAGGATCCGTGGCAGGTACTCCCGTTGGAAATTCCCAGCACTCAGTGGTGGCTGTGACTGGGCTGTAAATGGTTCCCATCCGGGCTGTGGGTGTCGGGTGTCACCCCAAGCCCAGCCCTGTGCTTCCCAGCGCTGCTCAGCTCGCACTGCAGGATGTGTTCCTGGTGCTCAGGTATTTCCCTGCGCTGCAGCAGTGAAATCCATCCCCCTGTCTGGGGGAGAGAGGGTGGCTCATTTCCCTGTTAGGATGTGGTATCATCCTAATTATGTCTGATTGCTCGCTGTCCTATCGAGATCCCACATCAGGGCTGAGCTGCAGAAACAAATGCAAAAATTGCACTTTTAAAGAATAAGGTCACAGGGTCACGTTATTTGTAGTAGCAGAACAAACACCATAATTAATGGGGCTCTCCCTGCAATGGCAGCACAGGAGGGAATGGAGGGAAGGGATGTGGAGCAGCCCTGTTTTTCTGGGGCAAACAGCCGAGCTAGGTCTGATGGACAACATGAATTCTGCTGGTAAAGAAAAGAAGGACAGTGCCTTTTAGAAAGCAAGACTGCTTGGACTAGTCAAGAGTAGTTATTTTCTCTTTAAACGTTTAAGGAGCTTGGTTGTGGCAGGAAATACAAAGAATACAAAACCTATTAAATGTATTTTCTCTACGTGTGCTGGAGTGAGAGTGTATTCAGCAAAGGCAAGGCAAAAGGCTCTTCAGAATTTGTGCTGTAATATTTTTTTCTCTCAGACAACTACAGATGAAAACCAGCCCTGGTGACTGTACGTCTGCTGTTTATCCAGGTATTGAAATGATTAGGAAAAGCTTAGAAGACCTGTTCAAAGACATATACAATGACTTCAGAATCCCCAGCCTGGTATCCCAGAATGGATAAATCCAGGATTTGATTCCTGTTTGCTCCCGGTGCCCATTTCCCTGGCACTGCCTGCCTGATGGCTTTCTTTTGAGATGCTTTAGGCAGGATCTGGGATGCACAGTTTCAGGGTGTCCATGCATTTATAAGGAACTTACAGATTGCCAGCAACATCATCAATAATTGTGCTGGGGAAAGTTATTTTAAATAACCACATATATCATTGTCAATTTGGTTTCAGTGACCTTTTGTGATCCAGAACTATTCCATTGAAAAAGCAAGGATATTGGAAAATCCCTGAGAGGCTGGTATCTGGAACAATCAGCATTCCTGGATGTGAGTGGCCCCTCTCTGTGTCTGTGGCCGTGGTAGGGATCTCTCACCCCATCTTCCCTCAGCACCATTTTGGCCATGCCAGCCATCCTTGTACCTTCCCCGGAATTTCACATTATGCCTTTTCATCTGCTGAAATATTTCTCCCCGCAGATTTAAATAATTAATTGGGACGTGCCTAGTGGGTCTTGAGCTAAACTTCAGAGAGGCAGCAGATATGTGTGACCAAGTGACCTTTTGCTGTCCTGCTCGTCCCCGCGCGCTCGCTGTGCTCAAAGGGACGCTGTCAAAATTGCTAGGCCTTAAAACTTTAACCCGCACTGACAAGTTGTTCTACATTATAAGTCTTCCCTAAAAGATTACCACGATTGTTTTGTTTGTTTTGTTCCAACCATCTTTGCTGAAGGCTCCACAGTGCGGATTCATTTGTCCTTTTGGGCAGGTGGATATTTTTAAATGCCCGGCTCATTCCGTGACCTGTTAAAACGGAGTTGATGTGTGTGTGCTCCACTCAGCGGAGAGCTCGCCAGGGATGGAGCCATTCCTCTGCACTCTGGGAGGAGAGGCAGGAACACGCTTGGGAAGCCTTTCTGGAGAGGCTCGGAGAAGCCATTTTGAAAGGCCTCTTGTTATCTTCAGCGCTGTGGAAGTCTTGACTGGACTTGCCTGGTGATACAAAGCGTTGTGTATGTTAGTGAAACACCGGCTGGTTCTTACACAGAGGTTTGCTGTCTTTCATGGTGCTCTCATTTACTCATTAAGCTTCATTTCTATGATCTCCATTTACAGAATCACAGGATCACTGAGGATGGAAAAAGCCTCCAAGACCATCAAATCCAAGCTGTGTCCAATGCCCACATTGCCCCCACCCCAGAGCACTGAGTGCCACCTCCAGGAATTCCCTGGACACCTCCAGGGATGGGCACTCCAAACCTCCCTGGGCAGTCACTTCCCATGCCTGACAACTCTTTTGTGAAGAAATTCTTCCTGAATTTCTAAAAATTTTCAACCTGATTTTCAACCTGAACTTCCCCTGGCATAACCTGAGGCTGTGTCCTCTCCTCCTGTCCCTGTTTCCTGGCTGTCCCCTCCTGTCAGGAGTTGTGCAGAGCCACAAGGTCCCCCCTGAGCCCCCTTTTCTCCAGGCTGAGCCCCTTTCCAGCTCGCTCAGCTGCTCCTTTAGGACGTAGCTGGTTTAATCCAGCTGCACGTGAGGAGGTGGATCAGAGCCAGCGGTGCAGGTGCAGCTGTGCCATCACACCTCCCCATTTTCATATGCCAGGACAAGGATCAATGCTACACCCATTTTATATGGAGTGACAGCACAGCCACGTCCCTCCACGTGACATGGGAACACGTGTCCACGCTGCAGGCAGGACAGAAGGAATGACACACCCCAGGTAAGCCACACCTGCACTTTTAGGCCTGATTTGAGCTGATTTACCGTGCCTATCAACCCGACCTTGTTCCTGTCACAGTGCACCAGCTGAACTCGGGGAGGGAGGCTGCGGGTGAGCTGCAGCATCCTCCTCAGAGGGGCACAGCAGAGTCAGCAGAAACACCTGAAGCTCCTGGGCTCTGCTCTGTCAAGTCTCAGCCAGAAGCAGGGACATCTTCCACTGTGCTCCAAGCACTGTCCAGCCTAGCCTTGGACACTTCCAGGGATCCAGGGGCAGCCACAGCTTCTCTGGGCACCCTGTGCTGTGGCCTCCCACCCTCACAGGGAAGGATTTCTTGCACAGATCCAACCTAAATTTCCCCTCTGTCAATGTGAAGCCATTCCCCCTTGCTCTCTCACTACAGCTCCTGGTGAAGAGTCCTTCTCTGGCTTCTTTGCACACCCCTTCAGATCGTGGAAGGGGCTGTGAGGTTTTCCCTTCTCCCCTCCAGGCTGAACAGGCCCCGCTTTCTCAGGCCCACAGGGAGGTGCTCCAGTCCCCTCACCAGCTCTGTAACCTCCTCTGGACCTGCTGCAACAGTGCCGTGTCCACTGGGGGCACAAACAGATCCGTCTGCACTGAAGGCTGGCAGGGAACGTTCTCCCAGCTGCTGAGGTGACTAAGATAAGGAACCTCTTAGAAGTCTGTGTTTTGTTGGAGTAGGATTCTGATTCCTGCTCAGCTGAACTGGTCCTGTGAGATTTTCAGCAGTTCTGAGGCTCTGGGCTGCCATTTCTAACATTGCAGGGGTCGATTTCTGCCCTGTTCAGCAGCCTCCCACTCACAGTCAGTTCTGGGGAAAGCCAAGTGTGAGCCTGGGTCCCACAGCTTGGGAACGGGTTCCCAGAGCTCTTCTGGAGTGACATTTAGGCCCCAGGGAGCCTGGGAGTTGCCAAACTCCTCCTGTTTGACAGAATTCCCTGCAGGACGTCAGTCAACACTCCCAGATGTTCTGAGCAGATGCAAACCACTGTAATGGACATGAGAAACTGTTCTCTGAGTTACTAACCATGAGTGCAAGGACAGGTTTCATCTCTGCTCTGGGAATGGGTAGTGCACAGTCTGTCACTGTGGTGACCCTCTGTGCAATGATCCTCCAAGGAGTGGCGCAAGCAGCACGCCCTGCTCTGCTCTGCCTGCCCCAGGGAACAGGGGACACTTGGGGACAGGGTTCAGAGGTGGCCCTGGCGGCGCTGAGTCACCATTGGACCCAGGGATCTCAGAGGACTTTTGCAGCCTCAGGCAGCCCACGGTGCTTTGATTCCATGATCCTCTCTGAGGACACGCTGATGGGTCCCTTGTGGCTGTGCACAGATGTTGCCAGATGTGTCTGCCTGGCACAGCCTCAGCTCACCAGGAATGAGTGAGAGGAGGTGGGAGAACAAAAGTGGGGGGAAACCTCCTTGTGACTGACTTCCAGACACAGTAAGAAGGGGAATTAGGGGCTTCTCAATATGAATATCTTTTGCCTAAGTGCCTGGGGGGTTTTGGTCCTGCGTTTGTCTGAGAAAACAGTTTTTCTAGACTGACTAATCCAACCGTAAGCAACAGCCTAAATAATAATTATTACTTACAGTTTTTATTATGTCACCTTCTGCCAGCGGAAGCCTAGAGGGAAAGGGAACTGTGCTGGTTGTTACATTGTGGTGTTCACACACATCCAGACAGGACTCTGGAACATGACCTGCAGTGCCAGAGCGCTGCTGGCTGAACCAGGAAACACCACTTCCTACCTGTGCACAGGTGGGTGCCGCTGTTCCTCTGCCCGGGTGGTGTTCTCCAGCACCTTTGTGCAGAAATCGTGATGTTCCCTTGACGTGAAGCAGCTTTTCCTCGGACTCTGGCTCACGTGTGGCTGTTTGTGGGAGTGTGGCCAAGGCAAACTGTGTGTCAGGAGTGTGCATCCTTTATTTTGGGACACAGCACGGCCACATCACAGCACAAGCAAGGACTCACTATTGACATCACCACACACAGGCACAGCGTGCTGAAAAATCATCACCTGGCAAGTGTCAGGGACCCCTGTGAGCACTATCTGATCATTCCTTTGTGCATCAGCTGGGCCTCTGAGCCCTTAACCATGGGCCTCTCCTGGCAAAGTCCTTCCAGGACGGAAAAGGAACAAAAATACACATTTGTGACTTGGTCTGAAAGCATTTAAATGTAAAGAATGATCATAGAACCATTTAGGTTGGAGAAGACTCCAACCACAGTGGTGGGTGTAAAGAATCTTGGAAACCTTTACCTGCAATCTCCTGAAGTTCTCCCATTAAATCACTCCTTGCTTATTCAAGGAATAAAATTAGTTTATCCCAGATACAAACAGAATGCTTAGAAATAAAAGTTTTCAAAGAATATGCTGAGAAAAAAAAAAGTTTTTAAAATAATTACTGAAATAATTAGTGACATCTTACATCTGTGAGAGATGAACAGGACCAAAACCGAGTGTCAGGCCAGACTCTGTGGGGTGTGATGGGTGCATTATACACTTTCCCAGGGGGTTTTTTATCCTTTAGAGGAAAAATGTGTAACGGGTTAATCTTAACCCCCTTGCTTCAGTGCTGACTTTTAAAAAACTTCTGTGCCCTGGAAATGATGGCTGAAAAGTGCTGGGTGAGCGCGTGGGGCTGAGACACAGAATAGAACGTAGGGATTTGGTGACATTGGTGACAGCGGTGACATCGGGTGAGCTGGCTCAGCCAAGGGCGGGGGGAGGCCGTCCGAGCGCGCATTGGTGGTTCAGTGGTAGAATTCTCGCCTGCCACGCGGGAGGCCCGGGTTCGATTCCCGGCCAATGCAACTCGTTTTTTGCCGGTGGAGGAGCCGCCGCGGTCTGAGCGCAGCGCTTTCCTTTTCCTCGCGGGGTTCCCGGGCCGGGGAAAGCGGCGCCGGTCCTGCCGGGCCGGGCCGGGCCGGGCCGGGTCGTGCCGGCGGCGCGGTGCTGGCCGGGCCCGGCGGAACCAGCGGCCGCGCGGGGAGACGGGAGAAAAAAAAACGGAAATGAGGAAAGGAAAAGAAAAAAAAAAAAAGCGCCTGGAGATGCCGGGGATTGAACCCGGGACCTCACACATGCGAAGCGCGCGCTCTACCACTGAGCTACATCCCCGGCTGTGGAGGCCTCGCGCCGGGCGCCCCCAAATGGACGGCACGGGGGAGCCGGGGCTGTCCCGCTGCGCGCCCCGGCCCGGCCTGGCCCGGCCCGACCCGGCCCGGCCGCACACAACTCCCTCTGCCGGCACCGGGACACGGGCACGGAGCGGGGACACGGGCACGGAGCGGGGACACGGGCACGGAGCCCCGGAGCCCCGGCAGCGGCACCGCCCCGTCCGTGCGCGGGGAGCACAGGGAGAGCCTCGGGGCCCGGGGCAGCCGCGGTGCTGATCCCCCCGGGGTCCCCAGCCCGGGTTAGGACCCCGGTTTGATGCTAACGGAGAGGAAGCCAAACACGTTCTTCCCGTGGCGGATTCCCAGCAAAACCAGCAACGTCCAGTGTCTTCACTGGAGCTGCCCGGTGCCGCTGTTCTCAGAGCCCAGGCACCATCTCCCTGGCAGTGCTGGGTGCCCTCGGTGTGCCCCTGAGCTACCCCACAGTCACGGAGTCTGGGAACGGGTTAAAACCTTAAAGCCAACCCGTCCCACCCCTGCCATGGCAGGGACACCTCCCACTGTCCCAGGCTGCTCCAAGCCCTGTCCAGCCTGGCCTTGGGCACTGCCAGGGATCCAGGGGCAGCCACAGCTGCTCTGGGCACCTGTGCCAGGGCCTGCCCACCCTCCCAGGGAAGAATACCAGAACATATTTAATTTATTCTCCCACAAGCTGTGCCGACCCCACAGGGCCGTTCCCCACCCAGCCATTCCCGTTCTGACATCCATAACCTTGGCTGCTCAGGTTTTTCCATCCTGTCAGAAAGCAGCACTTACAGTTTGACTTTCTGCCAGCCGGGTTTTGATACGCTGCTTTCTGGCACTTACTGGGTCTGGTTTTCCCCATCAACACCCAAACTCTGGTTTGTGTGTGACCTGAGGTGCAGGGCGGCCATGGCTCCTCAGCAGGCTGAGCCAAGGGTGCTGGGAAGGCTAATACCAACCTTGCAATAAAAATACAAAGCAATTTAAACCCTTCTCTTCGGTTTCTTCTCCTTTTGTTTACCTTCCTGTAGAGTTCAGAATAGCCAAAAATGAATAATACAGATATTACTATGCTGTTATGGATTACTCAGCTGTGATGGACAGCCACCCAATTGTGAAACTTCTCACTTGGGAGGTGGAGGGAGGCAGAGCACATTCTGGCTGCTGGGAAGAGCAGCTCCACATCCAAAGCCTATTGGCAAGTATTTAATTACTGTCCCTGTGGAAGCAATACAAGTGCTGCCTATATTGAAGTGAAACAAGGCTTCTCTTCCAGCCTGGTCTAAATATCCTCTAGACCTCATCACCTACAGAACACAGAATAAGGTGAATTATTCAGGCAAGACACAGCACGAGGATGTGACAGGGGAAAATAAAATGCCTTAAAGTGACTGCAAAGCAAAATAAAATGCCCATGGATGGATGTGAATTGTGGGGTGGAAGCCCCAGGCCTACCAGGGCTGTGTGTTCCTAAACAGGAGCGAGCAGGATGGGGCCCTGTCCTGCTCCCAGCACACTCACAGCACATCCCTGGTCCTCCCCACCACGGCACATCCCTGACCCTCCCCACCATGGCACATCCCTGATCCTCCCCACCATGGCACATCCCTGATCCTCCCCACCATGGCACATCCCTGATCCTCCCCACCATGGCACATCCCTGATCCTCCCCACCATGGCACATCCCTGATCCTCCCCACCATGGCACATCCCTGATCCTCCCCACCACGGCACATCCCTGGCACATCCCTGATCCTCCCCACCAGGCACATCCCTGATCCTCCCCACCATGGCACATCCCTGATCCTCCCCACCAGGCACATCCCTGCACATCCCTGACCCTCCCCACCATGGCACATCCCTGATCCTCCCCACCAGGCACATCCCTGATCCTCACCATCATGGCACATCCCTGATCCTCCCCACCACAGCACATCCCTGATCCTTCCCACCATGGCACATCCCTGCACATCCCTGACTCTCCCCACCGCGGCCACAGCCAGCCCAGCTGGCCGGAGCCAGCCGCTGCTTCCAGGAAACACTTTGTCATCTTGTTTCAATGCTGCTGGATGCCGGCACAAGCTCCACATTCAGCTGCCTCCAAGGACTACATTCACCTCTTTGTGTTTGGGTTTCTGTGCTGACATCAGGGAAAAACAATGTCACTCTGTTATCTGGCAGCTCCTCCGCATTCCTTGGTGGGATTAACTCATTCCTGTCCCTCGGGAGCCTCACGCCTTGCAGGGAGGCCTGCCCTGGCCCTGGGGATGGGCTTTTCTTTGATCCACTCGAGTTTTTCGTCAGTTCTTGTCAGACACACGCGTAAAGCCTCGCTGTTTCCCACAGCAGCTCTTCTCCAAGCTGGTGCAGCCTGGTGAGAGCTCTGTTCCAGAGCCCCTGGGCTGCATGGGAACAGGGATCACAGCAGCTTCTGAGGAGACACATGGGCGAGTCCGGGCTTCCTCCTAGCACAGTCTCCACCACGGCACTTGTTCCCAGGATTAAATGTTTACACTCAGAATTCCTTCCCAAACCCAACGCTCTGGTTCAGTAGAGCCCAGCAGCAAAGCCCAGAGGTGTGGAACAAACAGATGAAGAGGATTCATGTGGTGGATCCAGCCCTGGAGCTACGACGGAGCTGCGGGTCTCAGCTCCCAGGTGTGTCTGACACCTCTGTGTAACACCTGAGTCCACGGCAGTGGCACCAGCCATTTATACTTAAGTACATAAAATTAATTTTCTTTCATCACATGGCCATGTCATCCATGTCTTTGAGGTATCCAAATGAGGGGGCGCAGAATTCCAAGTTGAATTCCAGCCTCAGCCTGGAGAAAAGGAGGCTCAGGGCGGTGGCTCTGCACAAGTCCCTGACAGGAGGGGACAGCCGGAGGGATTTGGGCTCTGCTCCAGGGCACAGGGACAGGAGGAGAGGGAACGGCCTCAGGCTGGGCCAGGGGAGGGCAGGGGGGACAGCAGCAGGAATTTCCCCATGGAAAGGGAGCTCAGGAATGGGAACTGCCCAGGGAGGTTTGGAGTGCCCATCCCTGGAGGTGTCCCAGCAATTCCTGGAGGTGGCACTCAGGGCTGGGGACAGGGTGGGGATTGCACACAGGTTGGAATCCTTGGACTGGGAGGGCTTTTCCAACCTCAGGGATCCTGGGATTCTGTAGGATTGTTTATCTTTTATTGAGCATTCCTGGTCTCCTTTGAAAAACCTTCCCGTTAGAGATTAGGAAAACTGTGAAGTAACCAATATCAGAGTTAGTGTGGTGGAATGGCACCTAAGTACTGAACACTACAAAAATGCCTCTTACCACAGCATTTTATGTAAAAATGTCTAAAAAAAAAACCAAAAATGGCTACAGACTTGTGATATGCAAAGTTAAACAGCTAAAAATCCTGCCAATGTTTCAGTTCAAAGAATCAAAGAATCATTAAGGTTGGAAAAGAGCCTTTGGCTAATCGAGTCCAACCATCCACCCACCACCACCACGGCCACCATCAGTGGTGTCCTCAGGGGTCACAGCCACCTTTTTTGGAACATATTTACCCACTGCCACTGACCAGGGAGCAGAGTGCTTGGAACGAGCTTTAGGAAGTTCTGCACACAGGTCACACCCAGCTGCAATGAAGTTACCACCTTAAATCCTCCCAGTACAAATGGCTTTTTCTCCTGGATTTTTGCATCGTGAATTTTAGTGGACTCGGCTCTCTTGCTTGTTGGAATTCAAGAATGAAGCAAGGAAGGCTTTCAGCAGCTCCCAGTCATGAAGGAGAACCACAGAGTCCACGCGCTTGGCTGGGTTTTGTTGTGAGAACAAACACATCCCCAAAATACAGGTTACAGATGAGCCCATGGTAAACAATTAGGGAAGCTGGAGTTAAAAAAAGAGATAAAAAGGCAGAAAACATGATTAAAGTACTGAGCTGGGAGATTCATTAGTGTTGCAGACAGATAAGTAAATTAGAGCCCTGCAGAAATTATTTGACTGGCAAATTAATTACACAATATTACAATGGCTTTCCCAGCCAAATTTAGCCCTCGGGAAGCAGGTAGGAGTCTGCCTGACTTAATAAAAGGAGCCTCGACTGGTCTGCAGCTTAATCAGAGATGAAAATTAACATTTCAGGATTTGAGGCAGATAGGAGGCTTCTGCCAGGCTCGGGAGGCCGGGCTCGAGCACAATTACCTGGGTTACAGTGGCAGTAAAGCTGTGCAGGCAGCAGGGCGCTCCTGCCTCCTCGCAGCCCTTTAATTCACTGCCCTTCCTGGGAAACCGAGGCAGGGGCTGCGCTGGAAAACCTCGTGGAGCCTCATTAGGGCGGATCACTCAACGGGACACTTCGGATTTGCTTAGAGAATGTCTGATTAAAATATTTTACCCTCACCCTTAAAAAGTACACTACTATATTATTATTATTATTATTATTATTATTATTATTATTATTATTATTATTTCTACTACTGTTATTGCTATTATTGTTAATGCTATTGTTAATGTTATTATCATAATTTCCTTCAGTGCTGGGTTATTCCCTGAACCTCATTCTCCATTTGCAGCTCTTGCTCTGTCCCCAGCGAGCAGAAACACTTTAGGTAAGAAATATTTGGTTTTTTCAGTTTGTTTGCTTAGGATCACATTTTTAAGCTATGGATATGAGGACCTCTCTCCTGGATGCAATGTGGGTTTTCCCTGGATCAGCTTTGGAAATACATATTTATATCCCTGGAGCACATCACCTGCTCTGACAGGCACAGAGGACTCTCGTTATCCAGGCTGACCCCCAGCACCATTTCGAACATTCAGACCTCAGTGTCATTGCAGATATTAAGAAAAGACCTTTGGTGGCCGTGGTGGCCACCCCGAGCCTGGCAGCCCTTGCCCGCCCAGGCCCCGCTGGGGAGCAGAGCAGGGGCTGCAGTAAATCCCTTTCCAGCTCCTTCCCTGGGGGATTTCCTGCTGGGAGCTCATTTCATCGGGATCTGACTGCTATCAGCATTGACTTGGTTCGCCAATGATATCTCGTAGCAGAATGTTGTGAGCTGGAAATGAATATATTTCTTCTTGCTTGTCACATCAATATGGCCCAATTTTGTTGGCTTTTGTATTGAACAATCTGGTGAATGTGCAATCCAGTTTTGATTTCTCTCTTTATGATGCCTCTTATTATTAAAGCTCCCCCAACCAAAAAATAATGTATTTTTATTTACTGGTAATATTAATAGGATTCAATTTTTGCCTCAGTTTTAATCTAGTTTTTCATATTGAAGAACCAGATCCCATTTAATTAAAATTGAATAAAACCCAGTTTTTCCTTCATTCAGTGTGCAGGCTGAACTTCATTTTGCATAGTTTTTTTAAATACCACTCTTCTCAAATCAGTGTTTTTTACTCACTGTGCTTCAAGTGTTGCAAGAAAGACTAAATTATTTATTGTGCATGATTAATTGCCTGCTTCTCCATGATGATTCCATTCTCAGGAAAGGGTGAGTGTATCTTTTTGTACTGCTGGGTGTGTGTCCACCCTACACTTGCACTGAATTCCAGCTCAGCTTTGCTGGAAGCAAAGAGGTGCCGAGAAAGGGAAAGAGGAGTTGAAGCTTGGAGACCCCCGTGGTTGCAGGATCAGGGAATCCCAAAATGGGTTGGGCTGGAAGGGACCTTAGAGCCCATCCCATCCCATCCCATCCCATCCCATCCCATCCCATCCCATCCCATCCCATCCCATCCCATCCCATCCCATCCCATCCCATCCCATCCCATCCCATCCCATCCCATCCCATCCCATCCCATCCCATCCCATCCCATCCCATCCCATCCCATCCCATCCCATCCCATCCCATCCCATCCCATCCCATCCCATCCCATCCCATCCCATCCCATCCCATCCCATCCCATCCCATCCCATCCCATCCCATCCCATCCCATCCCATCCCATCCCATCCCATCTCATCCCATCCCATCCCATCCCATCCCATCCCATCCCATCCCATCCCATCCCATCCCATCCCATCCCATCTCATCCCACCCCTGCCATGGCAGGGACACCTCCCACTGTCCCAGGCTGCTCCAGCCTGGCCTTGGGCACTGCCAGGGACCCAGGGACAGCCACAGCTGCTCTGGGCACCTGTGCCAGGGCCTGCCCACCCTCACAGGGAACAATTCCTGCCCAATCTCCCACCCAGCCCTGCCCTCTGGCAGTGGGAGCCATTCCCTGTGTCCTGTCCCTCTGTCCCTTGTCCCCAGTCCCTCTGCAGCTCTCCTGGAGCCCCTTCAGGCCCTGGCAGGGGCTCTGAGCTCTCCCTGGAACCTTCCCTTCTCCAGGGGAACATTCCCAGCTCTCCCAGCCTGGTCTCAGAGCAGAGGGGCTCCAGCCCTGCAGCAGCTCCGTGGCTCCTCTGGGCTCTCTCCAGCAGCTCCAGGTCCTTGTGCTGTTGTCCCCAGGGCTGGGGCAGCTCTGCAGGTGGCTCTCACCTGAGCACAGGGCACAGGGGCAGAGTCCCCGGGGAGCAGCTCCAGGCACAGCCAGGGTGTGCAGCAGGGGCTCCCTCACACACTGCTCCTGGGGTAGGCACCTCCCCTGCAGGAATCACTTGCCCTGCAGGAATCACTAGCCCTGCAGCAGGAATCACTTGCCCTGCAGCAGGAATCACTAGCCCTGCAGCAGGAATCACTTGCCCTGCAGGAATCACTAGCCCTGCAGCAGGAATCACTTGCCCTGCAGCAGGAATCACTAGCCCTGCAGCAGGAATCACTTGCCCTGCAGGAATCACTAGCCCTGCAGCAGGAATCACTTGCCCTGCACTCAGAGCCCAGTGCAGGAGCCTCGTGGCTCTGCCAAGGGGCTGTGAGCATCGCCCCAAGCCCGTGCCAGGATGGGGACAGGAGGGGAAAGGGCACTGGGAGGAGAAGTGCCCCAGGAGGGCAAAGTGGCCACTGAAACGGGGTCTGGGAGCTGCTGAGGCACGGCCACGGCCAGCTCAGCTGGGGAGCTGGGGAAGGAGCAGCGCCCGCAGGGAGGGGAGCACGCTCCAGACTGGAAGTGAAACTGGGGCTCAGCCCGTGCCCTACGACACTGTGTGAAAATTGATAATTAAAGAAACTGTCCTAGCAGTTTTGGAAAATCATTTTCAGCTTTGGCCTCTCTTTCTGAAGCACTGGAAATAATTAAGTTTTTAAAACATAACTCCTCCATACTCTGTACTGAAGTCAGGGGTTTTAAAAATCAAAAATGGTATTTTAATAACTGTTCTCATAATTACAAACCCCATTCTCCACACGGTCCTGTTTTCAATTAACAGCTGCATTAATGGGTTTGTTCTCCCTGCCATTTCCCTCTAATGACAGCAGCCACCACAGACATGGAGAGTTTTGCAAATTTGTAACTCTTAGGAACGGTTTTCTCTTTGTTTTACCTCTCTTTTCTGAGGCCTGCAGCACGGGATGAGCCTTTAGCAGGAGGTGACGTTGCCATGCGAGTGGCTGGACAAACACAGCGTGCTGAGCTCCATTCCTGGTGGCTGCCAGGGAATCACAGGGGGGTTCAGGTTGGAAAAGCCCTCTCAGACCATGGAGCTCAATCATTAACTCATGGCTGCCAAGCTACCGCTGAACCAGGGCCCTGAAAGGAGGCAGCAGCAGCTCCCTGCTCCGTGGGGAGGTATCTGCAACCCTGGCCAGGCCTGAGTGGTGTCACAGTCTCAGCTTGTGCCTGTTGCACTCTGTCCATCACCAGCAGTGCAGGAGAGTCCCAGGTGCCCAAAGGAGGCTGCACTTTGTCACCTGAGCTCAGGGCCACAGCACCACAGGGCACTTCAGGCTGGGAGGGACCCTCAAGCTCATCGTGTCCCACCCCCTGCCATGGGCAGCCACACCTTCCACTATCCCAGGTTGCTCCAAATCCCATCCAACCTGGCCTTGAACCTCCCAGGGCCTTAGTTCAGGGCATGAATCCAAACCCAGCTGGGTCCCCGCTATTCACTGATCTCGTGTTTTGCACAGCAGGCTGTCCCTGGGGCTGGCTGAGGAACAGAGATGGGAACCCCCCACCCCTGGGAGCAGCCCCTTGCCTGGGGAGAGGGACACGGCAGGCAGGGTGTGACACAGGGTGTGACACAGGGTGTGACACAGGGTGTGACACAGGGCACCCAGGGCAGGCTCCCAGCCCTGCAGGGCCAGCCCGGGGCTCTGCTGGTGCCACCGTGCCAGCAGGGAGGAGGACGAGGAGGGGGACGCTGGCGCCGGGGCTGGGCTGGCACACGCTGCGTGCATGGATCTCCCACTCACCCGCCACGAGCACAACAGTGCTCAGAGAGGCTGTGGAAACGCCCAGAATAGCTCTGCTCCGGGAGGCCTCGGGGCTGCAGCCTCCATGGAAAATGGTTTTGTGAGGCTGTGGGCGAAGGGGAAGGACGGGGCCCCTCCAGCCCCACGGCAGGGCGGGCAGGGCTCTCACTGGGATGCCCTGGGCATGTTCCTGTGAGTGAAGGGCAAGGACGGGCCCTAGCGCTGCCCTGGTGTCCCCGGTGTCCCCGGTGTCCCCTCTCTGCACGGATGTGGCTCCTGATACGAGCCCCCAGTGACCTCCCGCCACTGTGACGAGGCCCCTGTAATGAGAAATGTAATGAGAAACGTCTTGGGGGAAAAACACTGGGCTGTGTGTCAAGCATCCCTCTGGCTTCTGCTGCGGGCAGAGCCAGGGGCGCCCTTGAAGCCCGTCCTGACCCCTGTGTGCGTGCGGGGCCCTCTGGGCAGCCTTGTTCGAGTGGAGACGGGGCCGGCAACGCCTCCCTCTGCCAGCAGTCACTGGAAACCTCCCCTGCTCCCACTCCTGGGGATGCTTGTTCTGCTCGGCACTGTCTTCCAGGGAATGTGTTCCTGAGGGAGAAGGATCCCAGATATGCTGAGCAAATCCTTCCCAAACCAAGAAGGGATTTCACTTAAAACAATAAAATACATTTCACTTAACGAAAGCAGTTAATTGAACCAGATTTCTGTGTCTCGTGTCAGTAATACCCAAAATACATGGAAAATAATGTGCAATTACGCTATTTTCGACTGCTGTGGCACAGACACGTCAGCCAAGTGTTGGTGTTGTGTTTTGGGGGTTTCCAGAGCTGGTGCTGAGACAACCCGAGAGAATTCCCAGAGAAGCAGGCGATGCCCCTGCAGGCCCTGGGCTCCTCCCCAGCACCACGGGCAGGGCTGGCCCGGACCCCTCCTGGTGCTCCCGTGTGCCTCGGGGGCTCCTGGCCCACGGACACCCGGGACAGCCCCCGGCCCACACGGGGGTCTGGAGGGGGCAGCGCAGCCGTGTCCCCACGACCTGCCGGAGGAACGGGAACCGTGCAGCTCTGCCGGGCTGTCCCTGCCGGACCGGGCTGTCCCTGCCGTGCCGGGCTGTCCCTGCCGTGCCGAGCTGTCCCTGCCGTGCCGAGCCGGGCTGTCCCTGCCGTGCAGTGCCGGGCTGTCCCTGCCGTGCCGTGCCGGGCTGTCCCTGCCGAGCCGGGCTGTCCCTGCCGTGCCGAGCCGGGCTGTCCCTGCCGTGCCGTGCCGGGCTGTCCCTGCCGTGCTGGGCTGTCCCTGCCGTGCCGTGCCGGGCTGTCCCTGCCGTGCCGTGCCGGGCTATCCCTGCCGTGCCGGGCTGTCCCTGCCGTGCCGTGCCGGGCTGTCCCTGCCGGGCCGGGCTGTCCCTGCCGTGCCGAGCCGGGCTATCCCTGCCGTGCCGGGCTGTCCCTGCCGGACCGGGCTGTCCTTGCCGGGCCGTGCCAGGCTGTCCCCGCAGTGCCGGGCTGTCCCTGCCGTGCCGTGCCGGGCTGTCCCTGCCGGGCCAGGCTGTCCCTGCCGGGTCGGGCTGTCCCTGCCGTGCAGTGCCGGGCTGTCCCCGCCGTGCCGGGCTGTCCCTGCCGGGCCGGGCTGACCTTGCCGGGCCAGGCTGTCCCCGCCGTGCTGGGCTGTCCCTGCCGGGCCGGGCTGTCCCCGCCGGGCCGGGCTGTCCCCGCCGGGCCGGGCTGTCCCCATCCCTCCCCAGCCCCGCCTGCAGCACAGGGCTCTGCGCCGCTCCGGGGGCAGCCCCGGGGTTGTTCTCCCACCCTTGCAGCCTGGCTGGCGGCCTCGCCAGGGAGAGGAGCTCAGCACGGAGCGGCAGATGAGAGGCTGTAACACTCTGCAGCGTAGTTACTACTTTTGGCATTTCCAAGCCTGTCAGGAGAGCGCTGCCAAGTGAGGAGCCCACCCCGCCTGTGTTTGAGCGCGTGTGCGTGGGGCTGAGTCTGGGGATGTGCTTTATGTAAGGAAACCTCAGCAGGCACTCAAAATAGGCTGTTTTGGGATCAGTTGCATCCAGAGGACGCGAGTCTGACATCAAACCCCAGCCATGCTCGCCTCGTCACTGAGGGGGGAGGCTGCACCCAGGGCAGGGCTGGACCTGCTTGATCCTAAAATCAGGGAATCACGGAATTGTTTGGGCTGGAAAAGCTCTCTGACACCACCGAGTGCAACCGTGCCCCAAGCACTGCTAAGACCACCACTGACCTGTGTCCCCAAGTGCCACCTCCACACAGATTTTAAATCCCTTCAAGGATGGGGACTCCACCGCTGCCCCGGGCAGCTGTGGCAGGGCTGGGCAGCCCTTTCAGGGAAAGAATTTTCTGCAATATCCAACGGGAACTTGCTCTGGCCCAGCCTGAGGCCGTTCCCTCTCCTCCTGTCCCTGTTCCCAGAGCCCGACCCCCCCGGCTGTCCCCTTCTGTCAGGAGCTGTGCAGAGCCACAGGGTCCCCCTGAGCTCCTTTACCCCAGGCTGAGCCCCCAGAGCCAGGGCTGGAGCCGATGCAGCACTCCCAGCAGGAAGGCTCCCTGATCCAGCGGCTGCTGGAACATCGGGGGTGACTGGTGGGTGGGAAAAACCAAAGGGAGCCCCAACCAAACCAACCAACCAAAAAAACCACAAATAAACAAAACCTAAATGAAACCCTCTCAAGCCAAAACACAAACCACTCCTGAGGGACAGCGGAGGGGAGCCCCGAGGGGACAGAGGGACCGCCTGGGGGGACAGAGGGACAGCCCGGGGGGAGCGGGGCAGCCCGGGGGGAGCGGGACAGCACAGAAGGGGAGCGGGGCAGCCCGGGGCCGCCCCCGCCCGCCGCCAGCCCCCACCGCGGCGGCCCCGGGCCGCTCCCCCGGCGCTGCCGTCACCGCCGCCGCTGACGGGCCGTGACGGGCGCTGACGCGCGGCGGCAGCTGCGAGGGGGCGCGGCGGCCCCCGGCACCGGGCTCCGGTCCCGGCTCCGGCCGCTCCGCCCCGCTCCGCGCCCGCCGCGGAGGCAGGTAGCGGCGGGAGGGCGAACGGGCCGGGGCCGGGGCCGGGGCCGGGGCCGGGGCCGGGGACGGGGACGGGGACGGGGACGGGGACGTGAGCGGAGACGGGGACGGGAGCGGCTACGGGGACGGGAGCGGGGACAGGGACGGGGCCGGGGCGGGGATGGGATGGGGATGAGGATGGGGATGAGGATGGGATGGGGATGGAGACAATGGGGACGGGGATGGGATGCGGATGGTCCCGGGACTCGGCCCCCGCAGCGAGGTGTGGGCTCGGGGCGGCGCGGCTCCGCCAGCGGTGCCCGCACAGCTGGATGCGGGCGGGCAGATGTTGCTGGAGGCAGCGGCGGCGCGGCTGGGCAGGGAGCAGATGGGCTGCAGCGAGCGCCATATGGCCCGTTTAGCCTTTCACCTCGGGATATCCATCACAGCCGTCCCGGGAACACGCACGCTCCGCGCGGTGGCGGGACCTCGTCGCTGTGGCACGAAGGACGCGGCCAGCGGAGCCGGCCACGGAACACCGTGAACGCCTCTGCCTCTGGGGCCCGGCGGGGTCAGAGCGGGCAGTGTGGCCCGTCGTGCTGGCCGGCAGGGACACGGGGACAACAGGGCATCGTGGCCTCCACGGAACTACCACGTGCTGACAAGGACCCCGTGGAAACAGGCATCGCTGTAATAAAGACCTCGTGTCAGCTGCACCACCTGCACGGCTGAGCTGCAGGAGAGCACCAAGAGCAGGAAATTTGAAGTTTTAGGGAAATCTAAGGGGAATAATGGAGTGCTTGTGAGATGGCCCATTCACAGCCACGTCTGGCAGTGAGACCCCCACGCTTGGACTGGGCACCAGGACATCCAGCTTCACCTGGGCATCCATCCTCCCTGGGACGTGCAGCCTCAGTGCCTGGCAGAGCCGCTCCCGTGCCGTGGGAGGCCTGTGGAGCAGGAGTGTGTGCCCTGGGGTGAGTGCCCGGGGCTGAGCTGTGGCCTGGGGGAGCCGGGTGCTGCTGCTGCAGCCTGAGGATGCCGAGCTCCAGCTGGTCCCAGCGCTGCCCGGGGCTCGGGCACCAGCTCCAGGCTGTGCCTGGCATGCAGCTGCCCCGCTCCTTTGGGGACTGCACCTGGCATGGAATTGGACCAGAGGACACTGCAGGCCTCTTTCCCTCTGGAAGGGGCCCGCTGCAGTGACACCACAGCTCCCGGGTGGGGGTGACGGCAGCAGTGTCCGTGTGCAGTGTGTGTCCCTGCAGCGGGGACGGGTGAGGGCTGCCCAGGGGCTGCCACTGCCACCCTCACCCCCCGGCCCAGGCAGGGGAGCCAGCCCTGGCCCGCAGCGCCAGCCACTGACACACGGCTGTCTCTTTGTGTCAGTGCCTCTTCCTGACTCTGAAACTTCTGGTCTCTTGAAGAGGCAACAAATCTCTTCACTCCCAAAACTCTCTCCTGAAACACGTGGTAAGTTAGCAGGGATGGGGATGTGAGCAGTGTAGGGAAGAGCCTGATGCAGAAGCTGCACTGGTGCTGCAGAACCCTCTTTAACGTGCCCCACAAACTCAGCCCTGCTGTGCCCACGCACAAGGAGCGTGTTTGAGGGAGCTGATGGCCCGGGCACAGCACTGACCCTGCCCAGCCGTGCAGGCTGCTGCCCTCAGCGCTGACCATCATGCTGCCAGGACATCCTGAGTGCTGCCAGTGTGCCCCGAGTGCTGCCAGGACATCCTGAGTGCTGCCAGTGTGCCCCGAGGGCTGCCAGGGCACCCCAAATCCTGCCACGCTGCAAGTGCAGCACCCCCTGTGCTGCTGTGGGACTGCAAGGATGAAAACCTCCCCACGGTGATGACAATCCTGTTCCAGCTGGAGAGGAACAGCCCCAGCAACCACTCATGAGTTCCTGGGCTTCCTCCTCCTAAACAGGGACTGACTTTCCTTCCTGGGGAATTTGCTGCGCTGACAGCCAGGACTGACACGGATTTGGGGGTTTTTATGGGAAATGGCAGCACCAGATGCACTTCCACTCACGGGAGGGCTGCAGAGCACAGCCTGTGGGATCAGCTGGGCTGGCCTGGCCCTGCAGGAGCAGTGGGCTGGAAAACCTCACTCGTGGCGCCTGGAGCCTGCCAGGAGGATGGGCTGGCACTTCTGGAGCATGTGTGGGGATGCTCTTCCCGCGTGGGCAGCCCAGGCCCAGGAGTGCTGGTGGTTCTGGCACCCCATGCCCATCTCCTGGCGCTTGGCTGGTCTGTAATTCCCCAGGGCTGAGGATTTCCGTGCTGCTTCCCTGCAGGAGCCCACCCTGGGAGTGAGGGGCCATCCCCAGCTCCCACAGAGCCCGGGGACACAGAGCCGTCCGTGACCAGCACTGAGGGGAAGAGCAGAGGTGTCTGGAATCAAACGTGTTCTTTGTGCTCCTGCCTTCAGATACCCAAATCCAGCATTTCCCCACACGTCTGGAATTGTGTTTGCAGTTATTTAATTTGGAGTTCTTTTTAAAAAGCATGGAGTCTGGAATGTTTGTTCTCCGCTTTTTTTCACATCATTACTCTGATACTGCTTGATTAGCTCCCTCCCCAGTCATGATTGGTAATTAAAATAGGCATTAAAATTAGTCACTTAGCAATTTTGCTGTTCAATTGGCAATTAAATTACTTAATTGCAATTAAAGTCCTAATTTTAATTGGCAAAATGATAGATGTAGATTTAAGATAATATGTATAAATACTTTAATAAGTGTCTATATAAGGATTACTTAATTACTCAACTTCAAGTTTATGCTGTTAACTTTAGAACTTTTAAGTGAGTAATGAAATTTATATTACATCTATTCTAAGGATATGGTAATTAGATGTATCACAGCCCTGGCAGGGCCTTGGCTGGAGGTTGGTGTGGTGTTGAGCTGTGGGCTGGACCAGCTGCTGGGATGTGGCTCTGACGGTTCTGTGTGAGCAGCTCAGGGAAGCTGGCCCAGCTCCTCCCTTGGTGAACCCCACGGAGGTGGCCCCAGAAATGCCACTCCAGCCAGCCCTCAGTGGTGTCCCCAGCCCTGGGGCATCCCTTCCCCGTCCTGTGCTGCTGGAAGCAGCCAGGAGCAGCTCTGCAGATCAGGAGAGCGCCGTGTCTGGGGTGGGGCCGCTTGCTCGGGGTTTGGGCCTCTGGTGTGTGACGGTGCCAGTGTGAGAGGCGCTGGGAAGGGACACTGGTGTCCCCTGTGTCTGCACTGCTGCGCTGGCAGGGCTGTGAGCAGGCAGCTCTGGGAGGCACCGCCGGCTCTGCGGTGGGGCCTGGGGCTTATCCCGGGCCAGCAGCCGGCCCCGTGCTCTCACCTGTGTGCCCGTCCCGCGGAATTGCCGGGAGAGCACCTGCAGCAGCCGGGCTGTCCCCGGGCTGTCCCCGGGCTGTCCCCGGGCTGTCCCTGGGCTGCCCCTGGGCTGTCCCCGGGCTGCACCTGGGCTGTCCTGGGTCTGTCCCCGGGCTGTCCCTGGGCTGTCCCCGGGCTGTCCCCGGGCTGTCCCCGGGCTGTCCCCGGGCTGTCCTGGGTCCATCCCTGGGCTGTCCCCGGGCTGTCCCCGGCTGTCCCCGGCTGTCCCCGGGCTGTCCCCGGGCTGTCCCTGGGCTGTACCCGGGCTGTCCCAGGACTGTCCCCGGGCTGTCCCCGTCCTCTCCCCGGGCTGTCCCCGGCTGCGCTGGGCACTGTCCTCACCCACCAGTGCCACTCTGTCCCTCCCTCCAGGCTGGACCGCGGGGGGAGCCCCAGGCTGGGAGCGCAGACCCCGCCGGGAGGAGGCCGCGTCCCCTCCCTCCCTCCGCACGCCCCTCAGCAGCGCCCATCACCGCGGCTGGAGCTGAGACCCGGACCGGCCTTTAATAAATGCAGCCTTTAATAAATGCAGCCTTTAATTGCACTGCCCCAGCTCTGCTGAGTGTCCCTTCCCCCGTCACACCGACCTGGCCTTGTGCTGGGAACGACGGAGACCCGGCGGCGCTGAGGGCTCTGCTGGGGAGAGGTAAAATAAAGTAAAATAGTAATAAAACCCCTCCATGTGCATCTAAATAAATAAACATTAGCCATTTAAATAAATAAAGGAAATTTAAATAAGTCTAAAATACACAAAAAATAAGAGAATTTAATAAATTAAATAAAACAAAACCTGCCAAACAAAATAAAAACTAAAACCCCCAAACTAATGAATTAAGTTGCACAATGGAAAAAACAGAAATAAAAAATAATAAAACAGAAAATAAGAAAATTATTAAGAAATAAAGAAACATAAATAACTATAATGAAAAGTATTACAATAAAATAAAATCAATACAATATATAAAATAAAGTTAATAATAAAATATAGATAAAATAAAATAGATTAAAAATGCTTAAATTCCGCGTGGGCAGTGGAAGCGAGGGCGCATTGTGCTCGTTGTGGCCCCGGCCGGCTCTGTCCTGGTCCCGATTCTGTCCCAGTCCCGGTTCTGTCCCAGTCCTGATCCTGTCTCGGCCCTGTCCCGATCCCGGTTCTGTCCCAGTACCGGGCCTGTCCCGGCTCTGTCACAGTCCCAGTTCTGTCCTGGTCCCAGTCCCGGCCCTCCTCCGGTCCCGGCTCTGTCCCGGCTCTGTCCCGGTTCCTGTCCCTGTCCCTGTCCCTGTCCCGGTCCCGGCTCTGTCCCTGTCCCTGTCCCGGTCCCTGTCCCTGTCCCTGTCCCTG
Organism: Prinia subflava; assembly: GCF_021018805.1. Classification (NCBI taxonomy): domain Eukaryota; kingdom Metazoa; phylum Chordata; class Aves; order Passeriformes; family Cisticolidae; genus Prinia; species Prinia subflava. Next base: position 38,452,393 of record NC_086252.1, on the reverse strand, counting down.
TCCCTGTCCCTGTCCCTGTCCCGGTCCCGGCTCTGTCCCTGTCCCTGTCCCGGTCCCTGTCCCTGTCCCTGTCCCTGTCCCTGTCCCTGTCCCTGTCCCTGTCCCTGTCCCGGTCCCGGTCCCGGCGCTGTCCCGGTCCCTGTCCCGGTCCCTGTCCCTGTCCCGGTCCCGGCGCTGTCCCCGGCCGGGGTCGCGGCCGCGCGCGCTATTCCGGGCAGCGCGTCACGGTGACGCGCGCGGGGGGCGGGGGCGGCACCGCCCTCTATGCAAATGAGGCCACGCCCCCGCCGCGCGCGTGGCCGGGGCGCGTCCCTCCGCGTGACGTCACCGGTCGGAAACTTACCAAAAGGGCGCGCTGGCGCGCGGGGGGGGGCGTGTCCGGGGCGGGCCCCCGGCGGCGGCGATTGGCGGGCGGCGCTGACGCGCGGTGACGCGCGGGGGCTCGCGGCGCACGTTGGTCGGCGGCGCCGCGGCCACATAAACAAAGGCACATTGCGGGCGGGCACAGTCCGGCCCGCGCCGCCGCCGCCGCCGCTCCGCCCGCCCTTGGATGCGCGCCCCGCGCCCCGCGCCGCGCTCCGCTCCCCGGTGAGTGCCCGGCCGGTCCCGCCTCCCGCGCCCCCCTCCCGACGCGGGGTCCCGCGCGCGAGGCGCGTGATGCGCCCCTGTCCCGTCCCGTCCCAGCCGCTGGCGGGTCCCGCTCGCGGTCCCCGGCCGGGACGGGTCGCGCTGCCCGAGGGCGCCTGTCACCCGCCGAGCCGGGTCCGCCCGGGCTGGCTGTCACCCGCGCCCCGCTCCCGTACCGGCACTGCCGCGCCGGGAGCCCCGCGCCTCGCCCGCTCTCCCCGGGGACGCGCTGCTGCTTCCCGACGGGAACCTGGCAGCCGGTGCCGGTGACAGCTCGCCCGCGGGGAGCCTCTGCCCGGTTACCGAGAAAAGAACCCCAACAGGACCCAAACCTGCTCCTCGAGGGGCGCGGGGTGGCCCTGCCCCGGCACCGCTCCCGCAGCCCGTGGGCTCCGCAGGTGGGGCTCCCCCAGAGTCGGGCAGCCGCGCCGGCGGCTCCGTGTGTCTGTCCCCACGCCGGCGGCTCCGTGTGTCTGTCCCTCCACCGGCGGCTCCGTGTGTCAGTCCCCCGCCCGGGCTGCCTGACCGGCGCGTCCGTGTGTCTGTTCCCCGCCCCGGCTCTGTGTGTCTGTCCCCGCAGCAGCGGGTCTGTGTGTCTGTCCCCGCAGCAGCGGGTCTGTGTGTCAGTCCCCCCGCCCCTGCTGCCCGATCGGCGGGTCCGCGCGTCGGTGTGTCCGTCGGCTCGCCGGCGGCTCCGTGTGTCGGTGTGTCCGTCGGCTCGCCGGCGGCTCCGTGTGTCGGTGTGTCCGTCGGCTCACCGGCGGCTCCGTGTGTGCATATGTCCGGCGGGACCGCGCGTCGGTGTGTCCGTCCGCTCACCGGCGGGTCCGCGCGTCGGTGTGTCCGTCCGCTCGCCGGCGGCTCCGTGTGTCCGTCCGTCGGCTCACCGGCGGCTCCATGTGTCCGTCCGCTCACGGGCGGCTCCGTGTGTCGGTGTGTCCGTCCGCTCACGGGCGGCTCCGTGTGTCGGTGTGTCCGTCCGCTCACGGGCGGCTCCGTGTGTCGGTGTGTCCGTCCGCTCACGGGCGGCTCCGTGTGTCGGTGTGTCCGTCCGCTCACCGGCGGCTCCGTGTGTCGGTGTGTCTGTCCGCTCACCGGCGGCTCCGTGTGTCGGTGTGTCTGTCCGCTCACCGGCGGCTCCGTATGTCGGTGTGTCCGTCGGCTCACCGGCGGCTCCGTGTGTCTCTCGCAGCCGTCGCGCCGGGCAGGCTGGAGCCGCCGCCGCGCTCTGAACCCGCGGACACCTCGCTCCCCGCCGCGCTCCGACGCTGTCCGCCCTCGGCTGCCCCGAAAACGCCGCTCCCTCGGCTGAAGGTTGGTGCGCTCGGTCCCCGCGGCCCCGGCGGACAGGGGGGTCCCGGGCTCGGCCCCGGGCCGCCGGTGGCCGGCGCGGGGCGGCGCGGGCCGAGTCTAGCTGACGCTGTTTCGTTTGCAGCCATGCCCTGTGTTCAGGCTCAGTATGGGTCCTCGCCTCAAGGAGCCAGCCCGGCCTCCCAGAGCTACAGCTACCACTCCTCGGGAGAATACAGCTCCGATTTCCTAACCCCGGAGTTCGTCAAGTTTAGCATGGACCTCACCAACACCGAAATCACCGCCACCACTTCTCTCCCCAGCTTCAGTACCTTTATGGACAACTACAACACGAGCTACGACGTGAAGCCCCCGTGCTTGTACCAAATGCCCCTGTCCGGACAGCAGTCCTCCATTAAGGTGGAAGACATTCAGATGCACGGCTACCAGCAGCACGGCCACCTGCCCCCCCAGTCCGAGGAGATGATGTCCCACTCGGGCTCCGTCTACTACAAGCCCTCGTCGCCCCCGACGCCCTCCACGCCCGGCTTCCAGGTGCAGCACGGCCCCGTGTGGGACGACCCCGGCTCCCTGCACAACTTCCACCCCAACTACGTGGCCACCACGCACATGATCGAGCAGCGCAAGACGCCCGTGTCGCGCCTGTCGCTGTTCTCCTTCAAGCAGTCCCCGCCCGGCACGCCCGTGTCCAGCTGCCAGATGCGCTTCGACGGCCCCCTGCACGTGCCCATGGGCGCCGAGCCCGCGGGGCCGCACCACGGCGTGGACGGGCAGGCCTTCGCCGTGCCCAACCCCATCCGCAAGCAGCCCTCCATGGCCTTCCCGGGGCTGCCGCTGGGCCACGCTCCGCAGCTGCTCGACAGCCAGGTGCCCTCGCCGCCGTCCCGGGGCTCGCCGTCCAACGAGGGGCTGTGCGCCGTGTGCGGGGACAACGCGGCCTGCCAGCACTACGGCGTGCGCACCTGCGAGGGCTGCAAGGGCTTCTTCAAGGTGAGCGCGGCCGCGGCGCGGGCGGAGGGGCCGCGGGAGGGCTCGGCGGCACCGGGGACCCCGCGGGGCGAGAGCCCGCAGATGGAAATGGGTTAGGACAGAGCGCCGCGTCTGAGCTAACCATGTGGAACAGAATTCCCTGTGGTAAAATTAAGTGATCTCTTTATTTCACCATCCTGATTGAATAATCTTATCATTTTAAATAGAGGAGGTCTCCAAGGAATGTAAATAATATGAATGCCCACGGATTTGTATTTACCGAGCGTCTCTTTCCCTCCTCTTGGCATATAAAACACGGCTAGGAGCTGCGAGGTTAGCTTGGATGTTAACGCTGTCAATTTTCTCCTGTTAAATGCCCTGGGAAAGGAAAATAAAAAAAAAAAAAAGGAAGGGGGGGTGGGAAGGAAAAGGAAATAAAAGGGGAAAAAAGGAAACTAAATAAAGGAGAAAAATAAATAAAGATAAAGAGGGGAAAGGAAATAAAGGGAAGAGAAAATAAGTCTTAAAAGGTAGAAGAAAAGAGAAAAGGGAAATAATAGAAAAGAAAAATTTAAAAGAGAGAAAATCTTAAAGGGGAAAAAAGGGAGAAATATAAAGGTAAAAAAGAGCAGAAGCAAAGATAAAAAACGGAAAAGAAAATAAAGGGGATAATTGAAAGCAGAAGCAGAAAACGAAGGGGAAAAGGAAGGAAACAAAGCAGAAAAACGGAAAAGAAATTAAAAGGGGGAAAGGGAAAAGAAAACCAAGGGGGAAAGGAGGTGAAAGGAGATGCGGGGAGGCGCGGGGCGCTCGCAGCCGGCGCTGACGCCGCGCCCGTCCCGCCCGCAGCGCACGGTGCAGAAGAACGCCAAGTACGTGTGCCTGGCCAACAAGAACTGCCCGGTGGACAAGCGCCGCCGCAACCGCTGCCAGTACTGCCGCTTCCAGAAGTGCCTGGCCGTCGGCATGGTCAAGGAGGGTGAGTGTCCGTGTGTCCGCGTGTCCGCGTGTCCGTGTGTCCGCGGGTCCGGGCGCCCCGCGGGGCCGCGCCAGGCTGACCGCTCTCTCTTGCAGTGGTGCGCACAGACAGCCTAAAAGGCCGGCGGGGCCGCTTGCCGTCCAAACCGAAGAGCCCCCAGGAGCCCTCTCCCCCCTCTCCCCCGGTGAGTCTGATCAGTGCGCTGGTGAGAGCCCATGTCGACTCCAACCCGGCTATGACCAGCCTGGACTATTCCCGGGTAAGCGGCACCGAGCTCGCGGAGGGTCCCCGCCGCCGCCGCCCGGGGAGGGGGGGCCGCCGGCCCCGCGGCCCTGCGGGGGGAGACGCGAGGCCGCCGGGGGCTCGGCCCCGCCGGGACCGGGGCTCGGCTCGGCCCGGCCCGCCCGCCCGGGGCTCGGCTCGGCCCCGCCGGCGCCGCCCCGGGATCGGGCCCCCCGCGCACGGAGAGCGGCGGCCTCGGAGCGCCGTTCCTAATCGAATTAATTGCCCCGGAACATCTAATTTCCTCACCGGTCAGAGAGAGCTTTAATTGTTATCCCAGCCCGCTCCCCGGCCAGGGACGGGGTGAGCAATTTCACGGGTTATAGACTTTAGAGAACCTCATTAAGTGCTTTTTAAAATGAATTTCCAGTTCCAGGCTAACCCCGACTACCAGCTGAGCGGTGACGACACCCAGCACATCCAGCAGTTCTACGATCTCCTGACCGGCTCCATGGAGATCATCCGAGGGTGGGCGGAAAAAATCCCGGGCTTCACTGACCTCCCCAAAACGGACCAGGACCTGCTCTTCGAGTCCGCCTTCCTGGAGCTCTTCGTGCTGCGGCTGGCGTACAGGTGAGCGGGGGCCGGGGAGCGCGGGGCGGGCAGGGCATCACAGCCTTTCAAGGTCCACTGCTCTGCGTTTTATTAACTCCTCGGTAATTAGGTGCCTCTTAAATCCTTCATTTATTGCTCCTCAAGTAATTAGTTGTTTAGATTTTCTCCCCCATCATATCCTTTCTTATTATTTTTTTTATTTCTTTCCTGTTCTCTCTTGTTCTTTTTTCTCTTTCATTCCCTCTTCTCTCTTTTATCTTTCTCTCCCTCCCTGTCTTTCTTGCTTTCTTCCTTTCACTCATTCTCTCTTTCTTTTCTCTTATCTTTTGTCTTTCTCTTTTGTCTTTTCCTTCCTTTTCCTCCGTTTTCTCTTTCTGTCTGATTTTCCTCCCTCTCCCATCCCTCCATCAGCTCATTCTGGGGTTGTCCCCTTCCCTGCAGGTCCAACCCCGTGGAGGGGAAGCTGATCTTCTGCAACGGGGTGGTGCTGCACCGGCTGCAGTGCGTCCGTGGCTTCGGGGAGTGGATCGACTCCATCGTGGAGTTCTCCTCCAACCTGCAGAACATGAACATCGACATCTCTGCCTTCTCGTGCATCGCTGCCCTGGCCATGGTGACAGGTCGGTGTCCCCGCTCCCGCTCCCCGCCCGCCCCTCTCCCTGGCACATCTGTAACGTCCCGCTCCCTTCTCTTGCAGAGAGGCACGGGCTTAAGGAACCCAAGAGGGTGGAAGAGCTTCAGAACAAGATTGTAAATTGTCTCAAAGACCATGTGACTTTCAATAACGGGGGGCTCAATCGCCCCAACTACTTGTCCAAACTCTTGGGGAAGCTCCCCGAACTCCGCACGCTTTGCACGCAGGGGCTGCAGCGCATTTTCTACCTGAAACTGGAGGATTTGGTGCCACCGCCAGCAATAATTGACAAACTTTTTCTGGACACTTTGCCTTTTTAAGACTCTTCCCGTGCGCTTCCGCTGACCCGAGGAGAAGCTCCACTGCCTGGAGGGGAGCTGGCCTGGGCCCGGGGCAGCACCCCTGGGTGCCAGCCCCACCCGGCCGGCGTTGCGAGCTCCTGCAGGCAGAACGCGATGGGCATTTTGGCTCTGGGGCATCATGGATGCAGCTCTTGGACTACACAAATACCATGGTATAAACTTTTTATTATCGGCTTCTAAATGAGTTTATTATTAAGGACTTCTGGTGCGAAAGACAAGCCCGCCTGGCAACGCCGGGCGCGCGGTGACAAAGCCAGCCTCGAGGGGACCCACGGCTCTCACCCTCCTAAAGACTAAAGTTTTCTGCTGTAAAAGAAAGCTGTAATCTCCCCAAACCCCAAACGTTGCGTGGGTGGCATGGCAGTAATGAAGGCGAAGGCTTGTAAATTTATCAGATGCAGTTTGGCTCTTTAAAAAAAAAATTATTCTGTGCCTATTTATGATGCAACATGGAAAACGATTCAAAAAAATCAAAAATAAAAGCTAAATGTGTTTGGAAAAAATAATTTTAAAAAGGAGAATTAAAAAAAAGGAGAAATTAAAAAAAAAAAAAAAAAAAAAACAACCCAATCTGTCCATACCAGGGAAGCATGACGATTCCAGGGTGACAATGTTATAGGCACTTGCTATTTCAGTAATGTCTATATTCTATAAATAGTATTTCAGACACTATGTAGTCTGGTAGCTTTTATAAAGACTGGTAGTTATCTAAGCTTCAAACATTTTCTCAATTGTAAAATAGGTGGGCACAAGTATTACCCCCGGAATTCCCCCCAAAGGGACACATAGTGTTTGTAAACACCGCCCGACACCCCTTGTTTGTAAGTGTTGTATGTACTGTTGATGTTGATTAAAGAAGAAGTTTATATCTTGATTATTTTGTTGTCTAAAGCTAAACAGATCTTGCATGCAGCAGCTTTTGACTGTTTCCAGAGTGCTTATACTATACATAACTCCCTGGAAATTACTGAGCACTTTGAATTTTTGGTTTGTTTTGTTCCGTTTGTTTTTTTATGTCTAAAAATTGTCGGTTAATATATTATTTTATGTTCGAGTAATATTTTTAATATTGCCATATTCTGTAGTATTTTTCTTTGTATACCCCGGTTTGGCACACGGGAAAGTCGCTGCCTTTTTTAATATGGTGTACGACAGTTAGAAACGCGGATTATTATTATTATAATTATTATTATTATTATTTTTCTCCCGAGAACTCTTTCTTTGAGAAAGACAATTTTAATGTTTACAACAATAAAACATGTAAACGAATCGAATTTCGTCTCCTTTCTGCCGAAGTGCGAAGCTCCTCCGCCAGCCCCCGCCGCACCCAGGGGACAAAAGCCTCTGCCCGTGCGGCGATCCCGGAGCGGCGATGGCCGGGGCCGCTCCCGTTCGGTGCCGCCGGCCCCGCGGGAGGAAGAGGAGGAAAGCCCGCGGCTCGGAGGTTGGTCCTTTCCCGGGTTTTACCACGCTCGGTCCCCGCCGCATCCAGACCCCGCTCCAGGACCCCGCATCCTGCGCCCTCCATCCATCCCTCCATCCATCCATCCATCCCTCCATCCATCCCTCTCTCCCTCTCCCGCGTTTGCTCAGGCGCATCCCTTCGTCGGGGGGCTGATTCCGCAGGAATGCACCTTTGGCGGAGGGATTTAATTTAATTCCCAGACTGCCCCCGTCGCGGCGGAGGGCTCGGGGGGCAGGACGGCAGCGCGGGGCACAGCGGGCACAGCGGGCATAGCGGGGCACGGGAGCGCTGCCCCGCAGCCCCGGGCTCCTACCAGGCTTGGGCGGGGAGCGGCTCTCGGAACGCCGCGGCACCGGCGCCGCTCGGGGCTCGGCGGGGCCCGGCACCGGGAGCCGCTCACGCGGGTCCCCCGGGGAGGGGGAGGAGGAACCCAAACTCCGCTGGTTCGTCCCGGCGGGACGGAACTTCGGCCTCTCGCCCCGGGGAGACGATATAACACCCGTGGGAGGGCGGCGGAGGCCACGCCCGGGATCGGTTCCACTCCTCGGGGCCACGCGTCCCGCGGTGCCCAAAAGCCCACGGACACGGGTGAGGAGCAGCCTCGCCCCGCAGCTGGCGGGAGCATCCCGGTGCCGCATTTCCATCCCGGTGCCGCATTTCTGTCCCGGTGCCGCATTTCCACCCCGGTGCCGCATCCCCGTCCCGGCGTGCCGGGGCTCCGCGATCCGCGGCTCTGCGAGCCCCGAGCACCCGGTTTGCCGGGGAAGGGGCTTTGCGGCTCGGTCAGGCGAAAAATCCCCAAAATAAAGAGTTGTAAGAAGGAACAGAAGTCGGTGCCGCGGCAGGGGGGTGTTGTGGGGGCAGGAGCGGGGCTGGGGCAGAGGCGAGCGCTGCCGGATTCATCCCGAGCCCGCTCTGGAGCTCGGGATGGCCACGGGCACGCGGCTGGAGCAGCTGTGGCTTTAACCCCACCAGTGCACATGGAATACTGATATCCCCTGAATGTAGAGAGAATGCAGACACCCCCTAAACATGTGTAAATAAATGTGGAAGTGTAAATGCCTATGCGATAGAAGAGGTTTAAAACGCAAAAGAAGAACAAAAACCTGTTTATAGAAAGAGTTTAACAACTCGATCCCCCCTAAATATCCCCAGCTGCTCGCAATTCCTCCCAGAAATCAGCTGCTTCCACCGCTTTCATCAGGGTCCCTCGCAGGAACTTTTCTATCGGGTTTAACCCTGTGCACCTGGGGAAAGCTCAGTTTATCCTTCCCGGGCGCCCATGTCACGCCTGGCTCGCCTTTCCCCCGCTCACCTCCTCTTCCCGCAGCTTCCCCCGAGCCCGCAGCCCCCGGGCGCTCCCGGCCCGCCCGAGGCTCGGGGGGCGACAGCGCAGGAACCGAAGGCTGCGGGGACCCGCCCGGCCGGGCACGGGCACCGAGGTGGGCACGGGCTGGGCACGGGCTGGGCACGCTGCCAGGGGCTCGGGGCTGGGGCTGGGGGCAGCCCGGAGCGGGGGGCGCTGCCGGAGCCGCTGGGGTTCCTGCCTGCCGCGTTCTGCGGGCTCCAGCAAGGCAGGAAAGCGAGGGAGCGGGGAGGGAATGCTGAGCACTGTATAGAGACGTCGAGAAAAACGTTCAGAGTGGGAGCTCAAGGCAGAATATGGAGCTGAAGGAATAATTTTTAACTGGTGGTATCAATGGGAGGATTTATTAAAAGATTTCGCTTCTCCAGGCTTGCAATATTCCAGATCAATAGCTATCTTAATTATTTTAGCCGTGTGCTGCAACTGGAATTTGTTACTGCTCGTTCTGCTGGGCTCCTGCGAGGAGCAGCCAGAGCCATCCTGGTTTGTTCCCTCGGAATTTCAGGCTTTGTAGCTCCTTGCCAACCCAGCGGGCCGATTTGAGCCCAACTTTTGGGTTTGCTCCCGCAATTGCACTCTTTCCCGCGGAGTTGCTCCGCTGGTGCGGGAGGTGTGAGGATGGAGCTGTTTGCTTTGTCTGGAGTCACCCCGGCACAGCCCAGGCAGGGCCGGCTCTGCTCCTCTCCAGAGCTGGGCTCCTCTCTCCTCCTGCCGTGGGTGGATGAGGGGGTTACACTGAGGCACAATTTCCCCCAAATTGCCGAGATTTCCAAACCTGACAAACAAACGGGGGCTGGATCCAGGCCCAGGTGTTTGCTGCTTGCCCTGCCCATGGCGGTCCCCTGGTGACATTGAATTTCAGCTGCGTTTTTCGGAGGGTCTGGGTGATGTGGTGCCACCAAACTGGGCCGACAGAGTTTCCAGCTGGTGGCTCGGGGACGAGGAGGTTTTCCTGCGGGTGGATTGCCTCGGGCAGCAGCCCCGGGTGGGAGCTCTGCTGGTTTGGGAACGTGATCGGCAGGAGCTGCTTTGGTCCTCGCCCTGATCCTCCTCATCCTGCGTGGCACGGGCGCCGTGAGCAGCCGGGAGGAATTTACATCTGGGGTGGTCAGGGCTGGGAAATTCATGTTTTATGTGATTTTACCCTCCTGGCTTCTCTTTAGTGGGAGAAATCCCCGGACTGGCTGCGTGCAAAAGCGCCTTGGATGCACCTGTAGCTGATTTTTTATGTATAAGTAAACCCCGCGCTGCATAATCTGCACTTGCTGAAACGTTAGCCCTGAGTAACCTCTGCAGCTGGGGATGGTGCAGAGGGAGATGTTGGTATTCATGAATGTTTTGACATATTTGACATTTCCTATATGGTGTGCTTTCTCTGTTTTCCTGATTTCCTCCTGTCTCTGCTGCCCTGGTTTAGCAGAGAAGAGTTTCCTTCTCCGGCCTTGTGGGTTGCTCAAGCTTTGTGCATTTGTTTGGTTTTTTTTTTAATTTATCTTATTTCGAAGTATGTGTCTATCAAAGTAGGGGCATTATGGCATTTTATTGGGATTATTGCATTTTGTTGGGTGCAGGGACGGCCGGGAGAGCTCGTTTAGACCAAAGAGGAGATTTGTGTTCTCCTCCCAGGGCAGCCCAGCCTGCGGATCCGTGAGGCTCTGAGGGTGAGGGTGCTGCACAGCTGCAGCTCCGTGCAGGCGCCCCTGGGACGTGCCTGGTTTGCAGAACACGGGCAGGGCAGCCCTGCTGCAGCCAGGGAGGAGGTTTGGGGTGGCTCCGGCTCCTGCCTGCCCTGTGCTGCTCCAGGGGAAGGTGCCAGGCCGAGGGACCCAGGAGAAATCTGCCTTTGGACCAGTGCAAACTGCACATCCCATTGAACAGGCCTCTTGTCGAGTCAGAGAATTCCTCCTTTTCATTCAGATCTTTACAATTCTCTGTAGGAACCCAAACCTCATTTGTCATTTTGGGACCATCGTTAAGATGAGAATTTCTGTAGCAGAACTCAGTGTTTTGGTCACTTCAGCCTCTCCTCCTGGGCCCCTCATTTCCAGCTGAGCTGCTCTGGTGAGGGGGCAGAGCTGAATTCAGATAAATGTTTCTGTTTAGCAGCAGCGATGTCTGAGCAGGTCTCGTGTGTGGACACTCAGCTTTTCTGTGTCACCCTGGGGGGCTGGAGCCGGGTGTCCTGCCCGGCTGTGGGGGTCCCTGGGTGGGCTTTGGCAGGCCCTGGTGGCTGCTGTGTGTGCTCTGGGTGAATTAATGGCTTTAGTAGGATGGCTCTGCTCTGCAGCACTGGCAAGCCCAGCTTTGAATGCTTGTTGCGTGTCTTACTGAAGGTGTTAATGTGTTAATAAACATTAAATAACATTACTTAGCCCATTTTTTTTTGACTGATTCGGTTTGCTACAAAGAAATATACAAAATTTTAATTATTATTTAATTTTAATGTTCTTACAAACGACAGAGTGAACTGCAGCACCCAGCTGGAATTGCAACGAGCAACGAGGCAGGGCTGTGACATGGGGATAGAACAAACAGCAAAAAGTCTGCTCGATGTTCCCATCCTCCAGAGCAGCTCGTGACGTGGCTGGGCAGGGCTGTGGGTGACAGCTGCTGGTCCTGGGTGCTGTGGGTGGCACTGGGGACAGGGCTGGCTGCGGGTGGCACTCTGGGGACAGGGCTGGCACAGCAGGGCTGTGCTGCGTGGGGAATATCAAAGGGAATAAGGTTTTTAGGAAGTTGTGAAATTTCTGTCTTACGTTTTCAAACAAACAAAAATTAACAAAAAAATAAACCTCTGAAGGACAATGTTACCCCCAATTACCTGACTTACAGAAACTCAAGCTTTTAGTGTAATTACTCAAATAATTAAACTTTCCAAAGTTAACAGATATCCACAACAATTACCAAACAAATATTCATTAATTACTAATAATCCCATCCCATTCCCGCCCAAACCCCAGCACAGCCCTGCTGGGCAGAGATGCTGTGCCCCGGAACATTCCTGGCCTGGAGTGGGGGCCCAGAGCCCACCCAGGTGCCCAGTGTGACTCCTGTGGTGCTCAGGGACAGGGGACACTCTCCTGTGGTGGCCCTGCAGGTGTTTGGTGCCATGGACCTGCCATTCCCGTGGGATTGGCTCTGGATTTTCTCTCTGCCAGCCGCCCCTGGCTTTGCCCAGCCCCAGGAGCTGCCCCCGCTGTCCCTGCACTCCCTCTGTGCCAGGGTGCAGAGCAGCCGTGCCTGCCCCACCCTGGAGGGGTCCCGGGCTGGGCACGGCTTGGAGCAGTCTGGGATGGAGGGATGGGACAGGGCCCCTTCCAACCCAGCCCACTGGGGGTTTGTGATTCCGTGGTGTTAAAGTCCCCTCTGTGGGAGCTGTGCTGTTGTTTCCTGGTTGGGCAATTGCCTTTCAGAGCACTTTAAGAAGTCTGGGATCCTTGGCTGTGACAATTCTACTCTGCTGTTGTCAGAAATGGCAAACGCAGGGGTGGAGGAGCAGGAATCTGCTGGGCCCATGGACCAGGAGCGGCTGCTGCTGCCCTCAGGGTGTTTGGGGTTTGTCTCTGCAGCTCCTTAGTGGAGGTTCAGGACTCCTGTACTTTCAGAACTCTGCATCTCCCTAAAGCTGCCATATAGTGACTCTCACTGAAGGTTTTTTCCTGTTTTGCTGTAAAATTGGGCATTTCCCTGGATGTGTCCAAAGAGAATGGATGTGAGTTTTGAGGGATGAGACTTCCAGTCATGAATTTTGCAACCTTAGACTTGTGAGTGGTATCAACAAACTCAGGGCTGGTCAGCACAGCATCACAACTTTATATAAGTATATATACATTTATATATATACATTTATAAATGTAAATGATTGAGGGGCCCAAGGAATAGCACCCCAAATCCATATATTCATGATATTTATGTCATGAATCATCTCCTGTGTAAGAGAGCACAAAGAAGGACAATAAAACACACTTGGGCCTATTACAAATTAATTTTGAGTCACATCCTGATGCCTTTTCTCCTGAAAACCTCCATTAAAATGATTCTTTGTGCTAATTTCCTGAAGATGAAGCTTCTAGAACTGGAAGAGTTGTTACATTTTTATTCCATTGCATTTCCTGACACAAACAAACACATTTCATGTGTTCACAGTGCTTTCCTCATCTGTAAGTGCGCAGCAGGGCCACGATGAGAAATGCATATTCCATAAGATACATCTGGGTTAGAGTTGTACTTTAACAGATTTGCAAACAAGATCTGATTTAGTGACAAAGTTACCAGGAGAGAGTCCCTGCTCTCAGCGAGGTGGTGCTGAAATGAATTCCAAACCTCTGCTCTCCGCCTTTGGAGACATCTTAGGGGAGAGAGCTGCAGGCTCAGCAAACCAGGGGCTGAAGAGAAGCCCCTGGTACTGTAACCCCAGGAGCACCTGAGCCATGGAAAGCTGGAGCAGGTTCATTTTCTGTGGGGATCTGAGCCTGTACAAGCCCTGGGAGCATTCCCACGTGTCTGTGCTGGAGTCTGTGCTCCAGGGAGGAATCCTGGTTTATACCACTGGCCCCAGCTCCTTCCCAGTTTATTGATAATATTTAGTAGAGATTTAATATTTAATAGGGATTAACACTGTGGACATCTTCCTTTAGAGAAAAGGAAAAATGAAACAGGAGCTGCTGCTGTTGGTGCAGAAGATGCCACGTCATGGCACGCCCTGCTCCAGGCTGGGTTACAGCTCAGGGCTGGGAATGTGCTGGGAATGCCGAGGCAGTGTCCCACCAAATCCTGTTGGAAAGAAGAACTAAAGAGGGGCGGGCTGGGGGCATTTTTCCAGCTCCAACAGTCTTTGCAACCTGACTGACTGCATGAAATGAGGAGTGGGCTGTGCTCCGAGGTGGGGCGGTGACAGGGAGCAGACCCAGGGCGGGCAGCCCCGGGTGCCTGTGTTTGGGAGAGAGGCAATGTTAGCCCTGCTGGTGAGCCCCCAGAGCATCTCCTGGCCTGCAGGATCATTTCCTGCTCTGCTCCTGCCTGTTTGCCCCAGCCAGGGGCTCTGGAGGGCAGCAGTGATGGCAGCAAGGGTGGCACTGCCCTGTTGAACTCCAGAGGACTTTGCCATGAGCTTCTCCATGGATTCTGTTTGGCCAGCAGACTCTTTGCATGGCTACTCCTCGGGATCTGATTGTAACGAGAAAAACAATTCAGTTGTGGCCACTTGTAGCTCATGGAGAGCACTTGCTGCCAGCTCCTGAACCCCTCATAAAGCTGGTTTTAAAGGAAGCCTTAGCAAGCGCAGAATGTGTAATTTTACTTGCTGCCATTTGAAAAGACCCCTTCTCAACCCCGCTCAAGTCGCAAACAGAAGTGATCTTGTGAGTGCTCCTAATCCCTACTGGATATCCCTCTGTTCCACAAATAACAACCAGCCCTCTCTGCCACCCGGCTTGGCAGGGCCAGGCGCGGCTGGCAGCCGGCGCGGCAGGGCTGGGGCAGCGAGCAGATGTGCTGCAGGGCTGCTCCGTGCTGCAAGGCTGCTCCGTGCTGCAGGGCTGCTCCGTGCTGCAGGGCACAGCTGGCAGCGCCTGCTGCAGCGCATGGAGCAGGGCTTGGCTGCAGCCCCAGCCCTGCAGCCCCAGCTCTGCCTCCTCGGAGGGGTGTGGGAGGTAAGGGATCAGCCCCTGCTCTTTCCTTGTGGATAGCGGGCGAGGAGATGAGGCTCCGGGGCTGTCTCTAATGAGAGTGTTCTGCATAAACAGCCGCGTTAGGAGTAATGGGAAAAGGAGCGGCTGGCCATGTGAAGAGCACTTCTTAATTAAGCTGCAGAACTGTGACGGGGCGCTGGAAGCTGTGGGTTTTGTCAGGGAGGCCTTGGGATGGCTCGCCCCAGTGCCGGGGCTGCTCCGCTGGTCCCACACCAGCACTGCCCCTCAGGCCCTGCTCTGGGCACGGGGGTCAGTGACAGCCGAGTGCCATCCTGCTGGGATGGGCCCCTGGCGTGCCTTGCCTTCCCTGTGGGGCTCAGCCTGTGCAGCTGGGGAGGCCTGGGGGTCCGGGGTGGGGATTCCAGGGAATGGTGCTCAGGGAGCAGTGCTGGAATTCCTGCAGCCATGAACACCCCCAGTGCCCATCCTGGGCCTTTGGTCAGTGCTGGCCGGACACCAGGTCTGTGCCATGGCTGAGCCTTTGGTCAGTGCCAGCTGGACACCAGGTCTGTGCCCATCCTGGGCCTTTGGTCAGTGCTGGCCGGACACCAGGTCTGTGCCATGGCTGAGCCTTTGGTCAGTGCCGGCTGGACACCAGGTCAGTGCTGGCTGAGGGCAGGAGGGATGCTGGGCGGGGCTGGCTGTGCTGAGGGCAGGATGGGCACTGGGCAGGGCTGGCTGTGCTGAGGGCAGGATGGACACTGGGCGGTGCCAGGGCTGTGCTGAGGGCAGGGCAGATGCTGGGCAGGAACGACCCCTCTGTGCTGGCACCCTCCAGCCTGGGCAGAGCCTGAGCAGTGCTGAGGCTGCCAGGACGGGCTGGGAGCCCTGCCCAGCCCTGCAGCAGGAGCTGAGGGTGGCCCTGGCCGCTGCCCTGCTGGGCTGTGTGCTCCTGTGCGTGTGTGCAGTGTGTGACTGCCTCTGGCAGCTCCCCTCTCCCTCTGAGGTGTTTGCAGAGCCCGTGACCTTTGCAGGGCTGTGTGCTAGCCAGAGCTGCTGCAGGATGGCTGCATCCCAGCCCCTTCCCGGGCAGCCTCGGCTGCATCTCGCTGCCTCCCCTGAGCCCTTTGGGTTGCTCTGTTGTTTTGTGCTTCCCCAGGTGAGGCTCCTTGGAAGATGTGACTGTTCTTGGCAGGAGCGGCTCCGGGGCGCAGCACGGGCTGGGTTGGGCAGAGGCAGCAGATAAGGAAAATATCCCACACAAGCCCCCAGCCCCATCCCTCCTGCAGGGACCAACCAGCACCTGCTGTGCTGCCCAGAAGCTTTTCTCTAAAGAGATGGGGAGGAAAAACAAAACCCTTTTCCTGTGACTTACTGAGTTTAGTTTCCTGATTTAAATCGAGTGAGTTTAACACTTGGATAAAGGGAATGCTTTCCTCCAGTTGTCTGTGTTTCAGTTTTAGTTTTCCCTGCCATGGCAGGAGTTAGTCTCATGTGTCAGAGGCTGTTTCCACAATTATGGTTTGCCTAATGGTCCTTTTGTTATAATTCATAGGCTAATAGAAGTCAGAGATGGAAAAGACCTGTTAGATTATGGAGTCAATGCCCTGCAAACGCAGGATATCATCTCCAGGACAGAGGATGTACTGGGTATTATTAAACAGATTTTACACTTGATCTTAGCTAAATTATGGTTAGGAGTCATTGGATTCCTGAATGGTGTAATAACAATGGCTTAATTTCAGGTGTTGGGAGAGCACAGCTGTATTTCAGTTTACCGTGTGGCATTTCTCTGCCTTGCCTCTAGATGTGCCTGATTTCTAAAGGGAAAATTAGAGATTGTCACCAGAGAGTGGTGTGGGGGGAAAAATAAAATCCACCATATATCTTTAAAAAAGCCCTTAAATTTCCCCGAGTTTGAGCAGTGCAAAATATCAACTTTTTAGGGAAAATACAGGTGTAGAAGGAGAAAATCCTCATCAGCATGAGTGTTGGCAGCAAGTGTTTATGAAACCCAGCAGCTCTGCTGTTGAGCTGAGCTCTGAACGCTGGTGGATTTGGGCTTGTTGACTTGGCCTGCTCCAGTTAAAAGGTGGAGAAGGTTTCCTCCAGGACAAAGTCCAGTTCTAAAGGTCTGAAAAAGTTCCTCTGCTCCTTGAATTTCTTCCCTGGTGGGATTGCGAGCAAACTCCGCTGGAGCCTCGTGCCCTGCCAGTGGCCAGGGCAGGGATGGCTGGGGCTGGGCTCCCCTTGGAAGGTTCTTTTTGGGGTACAGCTCAACCCTGGACCCAGTCTGGTTACGTAAAGCTGCTCCACGGCACAAATCTGACCTCGAGTTATTTTCAGTGCTGCTCTTATCTACTTTTCCTATAATTAATTCCTTGAGTAATTGCTCTGTAAGGGAGTCTGCTGGTGAAAACAGTCGTCATCAAATATGTGGGAAAAATTGGAACACCAACACGAGCCTTGCAAAGGCCGAGCAGCAAGTCCTGAGATTTTCAGATGGAATTGGAGAAGTAGAAATTACTGCAGCAATAATTTTTTTCCTTTTTGTACTTTCCAACCTCCTGCATCTCGAAATAGACGCCTGTAACATCCTATTTACAGCATTTTTCTTCCTGAGAGTGTGCCTGCAGGAGCCCTGCTGAGCCCCACGGCATTGTCTGGTAGGGAACAGCCTCGTGGCGTTGTCTGAGAGTAGCATTAAGCACAGAGCCTGTTTATATCGATCAAAATGCAACTTTTAAAGCAAGCTGATGACGCCTTTCCTCTCCCAATGAGCAGAGGCTGTGGGTGCCCGTGGCCAGGGCGGTGCTGGGCTGCAGGAGGGGATGCCCTGCTCTGGGGCTGCTGTCCCTGCCCAGGGCAGGGCTCTGGGACAGAGCAGCTCCATGGTCCCTCCAACCAACCTGTTCCATGGCACACGGAGCCCTCTGCCACCAGGGCACTCTGAACTTTCATGGATAATTATGCTTGTGGTAATATGAACTTTTCCTCCTGGCTGGATCAGTGAAAAAACAAGAGATTTTAAAATGCCCACATGATTTAGCTGCTGTGAGGTGTCTGGATTTCTGTACAGAGGGCTTTGGTTTTAGGGGCTTTATTTCCCCTGCTGAAGGAAATCCGTGGTGCTGCTTTCTCCCCGTTCCCTGGTCTGCCTCTCCTGCCGTGGCTCCGCAGGGCTCCGGCACGGGGAAGGTGCTGCTTTACCCCCAGGAATGGGGGATGTTCCCGCTCGGGGCCGAGGCTGTGCCCGGCACACAAAGGGTGCCCCAATGCCCGGCACACAAAGGGTGCCCCCCGTGCCCGGCACACAAAGGGTGCCCCCAATCCCCGGCACACAAAGGGCGCCCCAATCCCGGCACACAAAGGGTGCCCCAATGCCCGGCACACAAAGGGTGCCCCCAATCCCCGGCACACAAAGGGTGCCCCAATGCCCGGCACACAAAGGGTGCCCCCAATCCCCGGCACACAAAGGGTGCCCCCCAATGCCCGGCACACAAAGGGTGCCCCAATCCCCGGCACACAAAGGGTGCTCCCCCAGTCCCCGGCACACAAAGGGTGCCCCCCAATGCCCGGCACACAAAGGGTGCTCCCTCGTGCCCGGCACACAAAGGGTGCCCCCATCCCTGCTCATTCCCCTGTAGCGGGAGCTCACGGAGCCTGCACGGTGCCCTTTACCTGTCACAGCCGATCGGATCCGCGCCCGCCTCCCCGGGCTCTGCGGAGCTCCAGAAAGCTCCGCAGGTGCCCCGAGGAGCGCGGGGCTGCGGAGCGCCGGGAAGGGCCCCGGGCCGGGGGCACTCGGAGCCCAGCCCTGCCCTCCGCCCTCCCCGCAGATCAGCCCAGCTCCCCCCAGAACGCAGCTCAGGCTCTCGGTAACCAGAATTTGCCTGCTTGGCCCTGGGAGCGGCACCGCTCGGGGATGTGTGTGAGGATAAAGGGCACGGGGGATGTCAGGCACCTGCTCCAGAGGGACAGAGCCTCGTCCTGGAGCTGCTTTGGAGAAAAAAAACAGATTAGGAAGCACTAAGAGCCAGAATTAACATTCTAGCTTGCGGTCTGATTGAGTTTATTAATAGGAATAGGGGCTCTTTTTAAACTTTTTTTTTTCAAATGTAAACTTGAGGCCAAAAATCTGAGGAAAAAACTTCTAAAAAAAGTTTGTGTTTTCCTCACGCGCATACAAGCGTTGGGAGTAAGAGGCAGGTTCAGTGCACAGCGTGGGATATTTCCAATTTCTCTATTCCTTGCACAGGGAGAGCAGTCAGGGCTGATCAAAAAAATCCCCACCACGCTCTTGCTGCAGGTGCAGCACCGCTCTCCAACCCTGCATCTATTTGCTGTACTCATGATAAAAATCCCCCTTTTTTGATGCCATACGTGAAATCCATGTCTTTTTTCGCTGTTCATAAATAATTTTCCAGCAGCAGTTGCTGCTCCCTGCAGAAGGCAGGAAAATCTGGCTAATGAGAGCTCCCAGTTCCAGGTTCCCAAAGGGCAGTTCCTGGAAACATCCGTGAGTAAAAACCAGTTAAACACAAATCCCAGAGCCCCTGTGAGGAGCTGAACTGTGGGGCTGAGGGGCAGGAAGGGCTCTCTGCACACAGGGCTGGGGCACAGGGGCTGGAGGGGAGAGGCTCGTGGGACGTTCCAGTGGTGGGACTGTGGCAGCAGGGAGCTGAAATATTCCTGCACCGCTTGGACTGGCAGAGGTGTGGCCTGGCCACCTCCTTTATTTCACTAGAAAAGGACAGAAGTTAAGAAAGGAGGTTATTTGTTATTTTTGGTGGGGGTTTTGGTTTGTTTGTTTGCTGGTTGGTGTTTATGGCCACCCTCCACTGTCCCGGGGTGCCCCAAGCCCTGTCCAGCCTGGCCCTGGGCACTGCCAGGGGTCCAGGGCAGCTCCTCAGGACTCTGCCCGGGTCTGTCCCGCTGGGTTTGAGGTCCGGGTGAGCGGGCACAGAGTTCTTGTTCCCAGAAGGTCCCTGGTCCTTGTTCAGCAGGATTTGGTGATTTATCCCCAGTGAGTGCTCCGGCTCCTCGGCCTTCTGGATCCAATTCCCTGCAGTGACCAGAGGAACTGAATATTCCTCCATGTCTGGCTTTATCCGGCAGATCTGGGTTCAGATTTACCTGGGGCTCTGCCCAAACTCCCAGCCCAAACCGTGGCAGATCCACTCACCCCAAGAGCTCGTGGTGCCCACGGTGCAGCCCCTGCTGGCTCGGGAGCTTTGGGGGAAGCCTGGTGGGAACTGCCCTGCCCCAGAGCAGGTCCCACCCGTGCCAGGGCTGTCCTGGGGCTCACCCAGGAGATCCCCGGGCTAGCAGGGAACAGGGAATGCTGTTCCTCGGGGTCTGTGAAGCCCCCCGGGAGCTGCTCCATCCCTGCTGTGTGGCACAGCCCCTCGCCCAGGCAGCGCTCCCCTGCCAGAACACATTTGATGCTTCTGCTCCATAAAAGATCGTTTCTTTCCAGGGAGAATTAGCGCGCGGGATGAGAGCGGCCCATATGTATAACCCAGGCACGGTTATTCCCACAATTACAAGTAAGGCAGTGATAATTACCATGGCAATTTGTTTCTTTATGGATGAGGTTTCTTCAAATAGACGCAGGAATATCTCCTCTCTGTCTCTGTGTCCTTATGTTTAGCTTTTCTGTGAGATAAAGGTTCCGCGGCAAACGTTTTAAGGAAATTGGAGGCGCTTACTGGAAAGCCTCGTTTTTAAAAATGTTATAACGTTTTTCACTAGTCATAGAACATAGGAAAACTGTCCTGAAGAGCTCCCGTATCCTATTTATCGGCCGAGGGGCTCCTGGGAGGGAACCAAAGGAGGGGAAAGTCTCCAAATGCGTCACCACCCGCTGCTGGGAGTGAGGGGGCTCTGCCAGGGGTCATTCCCTGGGAAGGGCTTGCTGAGCTTCCAGGGGTCATTCCCTGGGAAGGGCTTGCTGAGCTTCCAGGGGTCATTCCCTGGGGCTTGCTGAGCTTCCAGGGGTTATTCCCTGGGTCTGTTCATCTGCTGGGCTGGGTTTGAGCCTTCTCCTGGCTCCCTTCCCCTGGAAGGGCCTGCCTTAGCACAGGTGGGTCCATCCATGCCAGGGGTTCCTCAGGTGCTCCTCTGGATTCGCCTCCTGACCCCGCCACCTCCTCTCCCAGCCCCAAAGAACACCAGTGCCAAGAGAAAAATCAGTTTTGCCCACACAGAGGTCAATGGGATGTAGAAGTGCTTATTTACCAGAAGAATTGATTCATCAAGTGAATTATTCAGTAAAGATGGCAAAATTAATTGAATCACATGTTCGAACAAATGGAATCTGACTGGTTTTATTGTGTGTGTTCAGGGACCAGCAGTGGCTCTGCCTTCGGAGTCAGGTTCCTCTGCTCAGTTGCTTGGCAAGAGAAATTTGGATTTTTAGAATTTTACTCCTTGCTCTTAACTTTGTAGAAATCAGCATTACATTCTTCAGTTAACAGCAATCCTAAATTTGTGATATTTTAGCTACAGGTAAATTTGACCCAGGGTGTGATTAAACCATATGGGGGGAGAATCATTTGCATGTTTCCATATAGAGGGATTTAATAAAATCAATTTCATAGTGTGCCGATTCAGAGCCGTTTATTTAGGCGTAGATGTGGAAAGATGCTTCTGGAAATGCATTTGTGAGCCAAGCCTGAAGTCCTCTGCTTCTGTTCCTCTGGCTGAGAAAGGAGTCCTCTCCTCAAGCCTATCAATACAATTTGTGTGTTTAAAGTGGGTTTATTCAGCCTCCCTGGAACGTTCAGGTCCGTGCTGCTGTTTGGTGTTGGCTGCCTTGGGGTGCCCCATCCCAAGGGATTACTGGGGGCTCCTGAACAGTGCATTCCAATCTAAACCATTCCATGTTTGCAGCATTTCTGATTGGTAGGAGTTGCTTTCTCTAGGCCTATTTTATATTTAAAAAGTGATTTTTCCTCCTTGTTGTTTGAATCCAGTTCTGATTTCCTTAAAGATTTTCAGTGGATTGTTTCACCAGAAAGACAAATCTGTTAGGTCAGCTTTGATTACATTGGGGAGACATATTCCATTATATAATTCACTGGGGTCTGCACTACTCTTAAAGGAAAATATAAAGCTCCCTCAAATGTCAGGGTTTGATAGATTCCGAATGCAGCCCCTCCAAACTCCATTAGGCCTCCCAATCTCTGCATCTCCTCGTGCTCCTCCCACCCAGAGCTCTGCTCCTTGTTGGGGGCACTTTTCCCAGTAAACCCTGGATAATTTAACCCTGATCCCATGGCCTGCCTGGGAGGGATCCTGCCCTGAGCACCGGGGGGGAACTCACAGGGAATATTCCAGTGGCTTCTTTCTCTCTTTGAAAGACAAGCAAATGTTTTATGTTTATTTGGAATGCCTCACGCAAAGCACAAACCCACACGGTTGTGTGTGCAGAGCAACGCAGACCAAGAGCAAACGTGGCTCAAGTGGTGTCAGCACAAAGATGTTTTCCAGCATGGGGTCCTTGGCAAATGGATCAAATGGAATTGCAGGAACACTGGGAATGCTTACCAAGTTGTGAACTACTCCTGTGGGGACATTAATGGTCTGGACAGGAAAATAAAGGGAAAACGTGCACAAAAGGAGCATTTGGGGCTGAGAGGAGGGAAACCCTGCAAATGTAATTCGTAGTTTTAGCAAAATGTGACCTCACAGAACAAGGCAGCAGCAGCTGCAGGCAGAGCTGAGGGCTGGTGGTGCCCTGCCCGTGGGGTTTGTATGGGGCACAGGAGCTCCTGCACTGCTGGGACTGTTCCACGGGCTCAGGCTGGGGTGGGAGCACCAGGGGCTGTGGGAATTGTCCTGGCAGTGTCCAGACCAGGCTGGACCCTGGGACAGTGGGAAGTGTCCCTGCCATGGCAGGGGTGGCACTGGGTGGGCTCTGAGGTCCTGCCCAGTCTGGGGTTCTGGGAGTATGTGGGGTCACAAGTGTGGCCTCCCAAACCCAGAGTGAGTAATATTTTATTATAAATAATAATTAAAAATAATATTTATAATTAATAAATAATTAGAATAAACTCTGTAGCCAGTATCAAAAGACATCTTGAGGTGAAGCTGGGAGTAAGGTTTAGCAAAACAGGGGAAATATTTGTCTGTGACAGCTCTGCTCTAGTTCTGATTTAGGGGCAGACCAATGGGAGGTGAGTTGAGCCTGGGCTGCAGTGAGGGCTTGCTCTGGTTATTCCACAGAGGGCTGAAATTGGTCATTTTTACGGGTTTTTTTGATTGAGCAGAAAAGTTTCACACAGTTTGTCGTGGCTGTGCAGTGCCACCCCTCGTGCTGTGCAGTTCCTGAGCCCAGGGCAGAGCTGGGTTAAAGCCCAGCTCCAGCCCCTGCTCTGAGCAGACACCTCGTGTTCCTCAGCTCCTCATCCTCACGGCGCTTCCCCTCTGCTCTGGGCCCTCCTGGCTCTGCCTTGGGGGCTCCCTGGCACCCCCAGCGCTGAGACCCTCCCTGTGCCCACTCCCAACCCCACCCAGGGGTGCTGCCAGGGCACCCTGCCCTGCCCAGCACCCTGCCCTGCCCAGCACCCTGCCCTGCCCAGCACCCTGCCCTGCCCTGCCTGGCCCTGCCTGGCGCTGGGGACAGCTGATGGAGGCAGCAGAGCAGGGGTCTGGAGTCACTGCCCTGGCACTGCAGGCACATAGCCTGGTTTGGGTGGTCTTTTCTGTAGCAAGATGGCTTTAAATTGCAGGAAAAAGACAAATTTTCTCTTGAAAGGAGCTTGAGGCAGACTCTTGTGCCGGGTAATGATGAAGGAAAGGTTTGGTTTAGCTGCCCTGGTTTGAAGCCCTGTCTAAATGTCACAGCAGCAGAATCCTGAGTTGAAGGGACCTTAAAACTCCCTTAGTTCCAGCCCCTTGCTAAAGGCAAGGACACCTTCCAGCAGAGCAGGAGCCCTGTGCTGCGTGAGGAATATCTGTTGAGATTGAGGAATGATGCTAAAGCTGTCCTTTGTTCCCTGCCTTTCATCCTCCGGATATTTCATTAGTGGCATTTTCCTTTCCATGACAAACACGTGACAGGCCCTGCTTGAGAGCTCTGGGCACCTCCTGGACATCTTTGGTTTGAACTGCAGGTGAACCTGTCTGCCCAGGGAGGTTTGGAGCCCCCATCCCTGGAGGTGTCCCAGGAGTTCCTGGAGGTGGCACTGAGTGCTCTGGGCTGGGGACAGGGTGGGCATTGGGAACAGGTTGGACTCCATGGGCTGGGAGGGCTTTTCCAGCCTCAGGGATGCTGGGATTGTGGGAAGAGCTGTGTGCTGACAGAGAGCAGCCTTTGCTTTTTCTTTTTGATCACCAGCTCCTCCTTTTACCCCTTTCTAACTCCCCTTCCTAAACTCCAACCACGTGGAAAAGGAACCAGAAGGAAGAGGCACTTTCAGGAGGTGAGAGCTCAAAAAGCTTTTTCCTCCCAGCTCTGAAATTTGTCAAATCCTGGAGAGGTTGTGAAAAGGTGCCTGGCTATGTAAACTCCATCCTGAAGGCTTCAGGTAGGCCTGAGCCTTGTTTGAGCTCTGTGCCCAGGAGTGAATTCCATCCTGGATGTTATTAAAAGTTTCCGTCCTTAACTGTGGCACGGCTCGCAGCAAACGATGGCTTAAACCTCCAAAGTAATAAAGAGAGAGGAATTACAGTAATGTGGAAATCTCTGCCTCTGCAGAGAAACACGCCCCAGCCCGTTATATTTGCATTGCACCTGACCCACAAACACTCCCTCCAAACTGAGATGGAATTTAGTGTGAATTAAACCATTCCAGGGAATTGGAGCCGTGGATGACGGCGCTTGAATAAAACCACAGAAATATCATAAAGGGTCAGAGCACGTGGCATTTGCTCTGTCTGGAATCCTCGTGGTCTCCGGGCTGGGAGCTGGGAACGCTGTTATCACCCTTTCCAGGAGTCCTGTGCCACTGGGGTACGTGCCTGAGAGGCAGCTGCTGATAGGCAGGGCATAAAAGGTTGATAAATCACAAAAAAGACATACTTTTATGTGGAAAAAAATGCATTCAGCATTTTTTCCCGGGTAAAGTATGCAGAAAACCTGCTTAAATGGAGCATATAATTTTTAATGAATCAGACCCTTTCTCCTAGGAAATGAAGCAAGTATGATAAATATGATGGAAACTGGTGAATATCAAGGGTCTGGTAATCAGATCAGATTGGAAACCCACCTGAGGTTTGAGTGAAAGGTAGTGGCTCAGAAGGATTAGTCTTTAGGCCAGCAGACTTTGAGGGATGTGGGATCAATTGAAGAAATTTGATTGTAATCAATTAAGGGAAAATACTGCTGCAAGTAGGGGGGTACGAGAGGCACAGTTACAGGGGGGTGTGGGATTCACTCAGCCGGGCCTGGTGGCTTCAGGATTTATTTTGAAGGATGCAGGCATTGCCTTCCTGGGAGTGCCCACCCTGCCTGGCCAAGATCCCCGTGTTGGCTGGGTACAAGGAATGCTGAAAACCCTTGGGAGGGGGAATTCCCCCGTTTGGGCCCTGGGCCCCACCCTGGGGGTGCCAGCAGCTCTGCAGGTGTCTGTGCCCGTGCTGGGGCTGTGGCTCAGGGCTGGGCTCCTCCCCGCGCTCAGGGAAGGGCAGGGGTTGGGGGCAGCAGGTTCAGGGACCAGCCCTGAGCTCCAGATGCTGCGTGTCCTGATCTGTGTTGTTCAACGCCCTGGCCAGGAGCTGTGCCCTGGGAAAAAGGAGCTCCCAGGATCCCTGCAGGGCAGGGGACAGGTTAGTGCCACACCTGAGCTTAGCTTGGTCCGTGTGAGCACATTTCCTTGGGTTCCAGCAATCAAATGTTCCAGAGCTCCCAAACAAAGGCCTTGCTGTCCCTGGAGCAGGTGAGATGCCTCCACACACTCTCCACTGGCAGGGTGCTGCATTCTCCCTGCTTCCTGAAGAGGAATATTTCCCAAGTTCCTCAAACTTTAATCCTTTGCCACTCACAATTTTCCCCAGGTGTGTATTTACTGTGTTTCTCTTTGAGAGTTAAAAAAGTCCTACGCTCTATGGAAACTCTTTGGGGTTTATAGCTTCCCTCTTCATGATTATTTCTCTTTGCAAGATGAACTACTCGGATGGGAGCACAGGAGGGTGAGACACCTCCACCTGTCCTGGTGGCCCCTGGCCCCTCTGGTGGCAGGGCAGCAGCTGGCATTGCTCCTTTCAGCTTCTCTCGTGGATATTGAATGAACTTGTATTGTTCAATATACAATATTGTTCAATATACAATACTGTACAATAACTGTTGTATTCCCTGGCAAGGTGGTGTTTCCTGGGAGGGTTCTGCTGTGGAAAGGTTATTCAAGAACTGAGATGGTTTAAAAACCCTGTTCATGAGGCCTGGCCATATCTGATCCAGCTGAGGCACAGGGTTGGGGGATTTATGTCAGATTTAATGGATGGACATGACAGATATTTAATTATTGCTATCTCTCTCACACACAATCTGCATCTATCCCAAACTTTACTCTGAAGACTTTGTTATGTCATTGAGTGTTCTTGAAGTGGCAAACAATGTGCTTGTCTGTTATGAGGCAGTCAGGCTGTCTTGGGACCAACTACTGGTGTTGTTTCAGAAGAATTTACAGGTGTTTAGCCATAAATCTTGAGCCTGAAGTGTCTGAGTCTCATGGCTTTACACGGGCTTGGGCTTGATTTCCTCATTTAAAGGCAAAGGTGTGCATTGGTGCAGGATGGAGCGGGGCACTGGGGTGCTATGCCAGTGACCCAGGGACACCAGCAGGTGCCAGGGGCTGCCTGCCAGGTTGTCCCTCCCTGTGGCTAGGCACAGTGAGGGCATTGGCAGAGGAGCAGATTTATCCCTGGTGGTGCTCCTGTCTGTAAGGCCGTGGAACCAGAGGGGCACCAAATGGGTTGAGCTGGAAGGAATTTAAAAGCTCATCCAGTGCCACCCTGGAGAAAGGGACACCTCCCACTGTCTGCTCCCAGCCCCAGTGCCCAACCTGGCCTTGGGCACTGCCAGGGATCCAGGGGCAGCCACAGCTGCTCTGGGAATTCCAGCCCAGCCAGGAATTCCCAATTCCCAATCTCCCATCCAGCCCTGCCCTCTGGCACTGGGAGCCATTCCCTGTGTCCTGTCCCTCCAGCCCTTGTCCCCAGTCCCTCTGCAGCTCTCCTGGAGCCCCTTCAGGCCCTGGCAGGGGCTCTGAGCTCTCTCTCGAGCCCTGGGGGTTCCCTGTCCCCAAGGCGATTCCTGTCCCCGGGGGTCCCATCCCGGGGGTGCTGGTCCCATCCCTATCCCGGGGCTCCCATCCCAATCCCGGGGTCCCGCTCCTGTCCCGGTCCCGTCCCCGCCGCGGGCGGTGCCGCCTCTGCCGCCCTCTGCCGGGCACTGCCGGGACTGCGCCGCCGCTGACCCGCCCGGGAGCGCGCCCGCCCGAACCCGGGGGTGTCCCTTTGGTGTCCCTTTAGCTGTCCCTTTAGGTGTCCCTTTGGTGTCCCTTTAGCTGTCCCTTTAGGTGTCCCTTTGGTGTCCCTTTAGCTGTCCCTTTAGGTGTCCCTTTGGTGTCCCTTTAGCTGTCCCTTTAGGTGTCCCTTTGGGTGTCCCTTTAGCTGTCCCTTTGGGTGTCCCTTTGGGTGTCCCTTTGGTGTCCCTTTAGGTGTCCCTTTAGGTGTCCCTTTGGGTGTCCCTTTGGTGTCCCTTTAGGTGTCCCTTTAGGTGTCCCTTTGGGTGTCCCTTTAGGTGTCCCTTTGGGTGTCCCTTTGGTGTCCCTTTGGGTGTCCCTTTAGGTGTCCCTTTAGGTGTCCCTTTAGCTGTCCCTTTAGGTGTCCCTTTAGGTGTCCCTTTAGCTGTCCCTTTAGGTGTCCCTTTGGGTGTCCCTTTGGGTGTCCCTTTGGTGTCCCTTTGGTGTCCCTTTAGCTGGAGCTGAACACATTTCATGCCTCGGGTGTGACTCGTGTTCTGGGACAGTCACACATTGTTAAACTGCCCCTGATGTGCTGTGAGCTGCTTGGCAGGCGCAGGGTGCAGAGCTCTCAGCACTGCTGGAATGCACCCCAGGAATTGATCCCAGGTTTAACTCACAAATCGATCATAACAGCTGAGATTATCCTGCCAATCCTTCTTTAGTGGATTGCTATCAATTAGCACCTACAATGTTTCTGTAATGTGCTGTTAATGCCTGTCTGCCGTGGTTTCCCGTGACTCCAGGTAAAATTGGGGTGTGAGACCAAACCAGCCCCAGGCTGGGCCAGGGGAGGGCAGGGGGAACAGCAGCAGGAATTTCCCCATGGAAAGGGAGCTCAGGAATGGGAACTGCCCAGGGAGGTTTGGAGTGCCCATCCCTGGAGGTGTCCCAGGAATTCCTGGAGGTGGCACTCAGGGCTCTGGGCTGGGGACAGGGTGGGCGTCGGGCACAGCTGGGGCTCCATGACCTTGGAATGCTTTTCCAGCCTCAGGATCCTGGGATTCTGTGATTTCTCTGAGGTGTGTTTAATTACAGTCACATTCTTTGCACACCCTGTTCTCTCCTCTTTGTCTGGTGAGTTGTACCAAGGTTTTGGGTTGTCAGTGTTTCAGGAAGAAAATCTGTTCTTACAAAGGCAAAATTAAGGGCTTTGACTCTTTTTTCCTTCCACCTTTTTTTTTTTTTTCTCATTTTCCCACTGGTAGCACAGGTGGGGGAGTTTTAAAGGCTTTGCCTGAGATTATTTTTTTGTGGATGCCTAACAAGCATGGGCGGATGACATTTTGTGAAAATCAGGTCTCAGAATATCTCCAGGACGAGTCCCTTCAGCTCAGCTCCTTTTCCATGAGGTGTGTGGTGAATTCCTGGCGCAGGGCAGACCATCCATGGCTGGGGCTGCTGCACACCCCGGGACAGCGCTGCTTGGATGGTTTTTATGGATATGTTGAGATGATGATGATCACCCCAGCAGCACATTTGATAAATGAACGTAATTACAAATACAATAGCGATTGATGTGCTCACGGTGTTTGCCAAGTGTGCCTCGTTCTGGGCATGGATCGGGCCCGGGGGTGGGAGCATTCCCTGCCCTGGAGCAGGAGGAGCTGTGGCTGCAGGGGACAGCCTGGCAGGCCCCAGGGGGACACGGGGATCACAGCCAGCTCTGCGTGACCCATGCTGTGTGCCCTGGTACCTTGAAACCCCATTTCTGGAAATTCCTGCCCATACTTCCCTTGCCTTCTTTCCTCCTAAAAGACAAATAACCAGCCAGGTAGAGTCTGCCTTGCTGAAAACACCAGCCTTGTACCTCAACTTAACACTGAGAAAGGGAATTTAAAAAATAATAATGACATCAAACGTCTCTTTTAAAATAAAAACCAAACCCAAAGCCACAAAACACTCAACCGCAGCTTTCGGGGGTGTTTTAGCTTACAGCTGTTCATTACTGCCTGCAGCAGGGTGGTTTGGTGAGGCTGGTGTTTGTAGCTCAGGGTGGTTAGCATAACATAATTTAGGATGCCTGCAATTATGGGATGTGCTCAGGCAGGCACCAGTGAGGAGTTTTCCTGTTGGGAAGAAGCTCCTCGGATCAAGTGCCACATGAAAAGCAAAGCTGTGCAGGAGAGATCAAAGGCAGAGCTGCTCCAAAGGAAGGGGATGATTCTGCAGCAGCCACAAAGGAAATGTTGAAGCGGATCAGGGCTCAGCTGGGCAGTGGCACCTGGTGAGCAGCCCAGATGAGAGCTGGGGCCATCCCCAGGGGAGGGACAGGCTGGGCTTGGGAGTGTTCCAATAACTGCTGCCTCTCCTTCCAGCTCTGTGCACCCTTCTGGAATTAGGAAGGGTTCTCCATGATAAAATACTGAGGTTTGGGACTTCAGAAAACCTGTTGTGCTTCTATATATTCATACAGAATTCTGATATTCTGATACCAGAAAATGGATAAGCAGTTTGTGATGTATTTGTTCTCCTTTCCAGTGTTCATGCAGCTGCTGGTGAATTTTAGCTTGCAGTTTTTGCAGTTATTTGATGACTTCTGTCCTTCACTCTGCCTTCTTCAGTGTCCAGTGGCCTCGAGCCCACCAGCCCTGGCTCTGCACCATGGGGAGAGGTTTTTGGCATTCTTTGCTCACTGATTCTACTGCTGCTCCTCCCTGACACCTTTTCCTGTGGAGCCCCCTTGGCTCTGCACCCCTCTGTGAATTGGGGGTGCACCCAGAGACATCAGCAGGCAGGAACTTCTGAGCAGGGAAAGCCAGGAGACCTCCAGGGTCTGCAGACCCACCCCGTGCTGCCTGCCAGACTCCTGGGCTCCCCTCTGATCACCAAACCCCTCCTGGGCTCCCCTGTGCTCACCAAACCCCTCCTGGGCTCCCCTGTGCTCACCAAACCCCTCCTGGGCTCCCCTGTGCTCACCAAACCCCTCCTGGGCTCCCCTGTGCTCACCAAACCCCTCCTGGGCTCCCCTGTGCTCACCAAACCCCTCCTGGGCTCCCCTGTGCTCACCAAACCCCGGCAGCACCAGGCTGTGCTGCAGCCAGGTCAAATGGGGGTCTGGGCCCTCTCCTGCAGCCAGCTCCTCCTGGAATGAGCTGAGGGAAGGTGCCTGGTGCTGTCTGTGCTGCTCAGAGCAGGCTGTGTCACTGGGCCTGTCCCTCCCCTGGCTCTGGGACATGCAGCCACAGTTTGGGTGTATTTTTGTGTTTCCTGCTGCAGCGCACGGAAGGTGCTGCTGGTGTTTGCACAGAAACCAGCGGCACCACGAGAGTTTGGTTGGAAATCACTGAAACACCTTCCAGTGGTGCAGCTCTGAGCTGACAGGGTGTTCTGGGGTTTTCTTTTGCTGCCGAGAACTTTGGTTGTGCTATTCAGAGATTAGGAAGGGATTCCTGGCTGGGAGGGTGGGCAGGCCCTGGCACAGGTGCCCAGAGCAGCTGTGGCTGTCCCTGCATCCCTGGCAGTGCCCAAGGCCAGGCTGGACACTGGGGCTGGAGCAGCCTGGGGCAGTGGGAGGTGTCCCTGCCGTGGCACTGAAGGTTTTTCCTGTGTTTTGGGGTAGCAGCAGCTGCACTGCCACGTCCTGCAGGTGCTGTTGGCACAGGGAGCCTCCAATTCTGCTTCCCTCCAACTTCCCATCCCAGAGAAGCACTCGGAAGAGCACTTCAAGATCTCAGCTGAGAATCAAATCAGAAAAGGTTCTCCTTGTGAATGGCTGATCAGCCTTGGCTCACCTTGGCTGCAATGTGATTTAAGAGTACTTAGCACCTTGCATTAATTGGCTCTAAATGGGCAAAAGGCATTAAAATGAAATTCTTTTAATTAAGTGACAATAAGCGTTCCGTGCTCGGCACTCAGCTGTGAATTGTTTGGGAGGCCGGGCAGCCGCCGGTGCTGTGCCCGTGGTGGCTCCCGGGCCCTGGCAGAGCTCGGGAGTGTCTGAGCTGCCCCGGGCTGGGTGAGCAGGTTCTGGGCCTGTTTTCCCTTCCCTGTTTGCAGAGCCCCTGGCTGTGCAGGCAGGGAAGTGCCTGCTCCAAACTCAGCTTTTCTCTGTTCTCCTCTGGATCTGCTGCCCGTCCCAGGGGTTCCATCCCTGTGGAGAGGGAGCAGGAGCCCATTTCCCATCTCAGGAGTGTGGGGTGCTCGGGGTGCCCCGTGCCAGGCTGGGGCTGCCGCAGCGCCCGGGGGTGCCAGGGCAGCTGTGGGGCAGCTGTGGGGCAGCCCCGCTGGGCAAAGGGCAAGGGGAAAGGGGAAAGGGTCCGTCCTGCGGGGGAGACACCCGGGCTGCTGTCCAGCTGGCCCTCAAAATGCAGCGTGGCACCGGGCCCTGTCCCTGCTCCTGTCCCTGCTCCTGTCCCCGTTCCTGTCCCTGACCCCGCTCCTTGTCCCCACTCTTGTACCTGTCCCCTCTCCTGTCCCTGCTCCCATCCACCCTGTCCCCTCTATCCCCGCTGTCCCCGCTATCCCCCTCTATCTCTGCTGTCCCCTCTGTCCCCCTCTATCCCCGCTGTCCCCCGCTGTCCCCCTCTATCCCCGCTGTCCCCTCTGTCCCCCTCTATCCCCGCTGTCCCCCGCTGTCCCCCGCTGTCCCCACCCTCTCTGCCCCGCTCCGTTATCCCGGGATTTCTCCCTCTCCCGGGAAGGACAATTCCCTCCCGGCCGGGCGGTGCCTCCCCTTGGGCGCAGCCGCCCCTCGGAACGCGCTCCCCTCCGCGGGTGAAAATCTCATTAACGCGCTCCTGGTTCCCCGCCCGCTTCTCCGCCGTGAATCCGATCGCTGTCATTACTGCTGCCGGTGTCACTTTTATTTTCTCTTACCTTTCCCCCTCGATTTTATGTAAATAATGTTTGGATAATGGAGTGAAATGGTTTCCATGGAGCTGAACAAATACAGGTCACGGTGTGTGGGACTCCTCTGCACCTGCACACAAAGGTGAACATGTATGTAATTTTTAATTGTTCGCTTTCTTATAACTAAGAAGTAAGTTTTGCGTCTCTCTTGCTGACGAGAAAAATTAGTTCGTTGCGAATTCTGCCAAAAATAGTTCTGCCTTTCAAATGGCAATTTTTTCACTGTATTCACCCGTTTTTTTCCCTTTTAAATGACACTATCATGCATTACACCATCTGATTAAAAAATCTGCTGGAATAATATTTACACTGAACATCTGTCATTGGCAGCTGTAAGTGTGTTCTGTATTTATCTACAAGGACTCGAGCTCGGAGCCCCTCGCAGGCAGCAGAACGTGCAGGGAGGAGGCTGTGGGTGCCTGGCTGTGGCCGGGGCTGGCCTGGAACGGGTTAAACGGATGGATCCTGATGGGAATCCTGATGGGAATCCTGATGGGAATCCTGATGGGAATCCTGATGGGAATCCTGGAGTCACAGGGGTGTCCGTGAGCTGCTCCAGCCGCTGGGAGCGGAGGGAAGCTGCAAAGGCAGCGCTGCAGGGAGATGAGGATGCTGCTCTCGGGGGAGCCCCAGGGCCGGCCATGGCAGGGGGGCCGTGTCCTGATCCCCTCGGGGCCCGAGCCCGCCCCGGGGCTCCTGATCCCCGCGGAGCTGAGGGGAGCTGGATGAAGTCAGCAGGGCAGGGCTGAGAGGAGGGGAGCCCGCTTGGTGCCCTCCCGTGCCAGCCGTGTGTGCTCTGCCTCGCTCTCCGACGGCTTTCGCATGCTCTGCAAACAAGGAAAGAGGATTTCACTCATCCTCCAAGAAAGAGGATGATAAAACAGAGTTTATGAGCTCTATCTCATTGTCTGGGTTGCCATCTAAATAGAATTTACATTGTCCAACCCCACTTAGGGCCTGTCCTTCCCTGTGAACTCTGCAGAGCAGCGGAGCTGCTGCGTTGGGAGCTGCTCCCTCCCACCCTGGGGCTGCAGGTGTGACCCACAGGGTGTGACCCACAAGGTGTGCCCCATGGGGTGCCAGGGCTGCAGGTGTGCCCCACAGGATTTCCCCACAGGGTGCCAGGGCTGCAGGTGTGCCCCACAGAATGAATGCCAGGGCTGCAGGTGTGCCCCATGCAGTGCCAGGGCTGCAGGGACCTGCCCGGGGCTCCTGCTGTGGCACAGACACTCACTCCCCATGGAACAGCTGGGACACTGAATCCTGCAGGGAATGCTGTAGAACTTGTCTTTTGAGATCTAGTTTAAACTAAGCTTAACATCTGTAGTGCCAGTTTAACAAGTAGCAGTTGTTTGGCTGTTCACAAACCTTGCCCTCCTTAGCAAAACTTGGGATAAGTCTTGGAGAGAAGGGGGGAGTGACCCGAAATAATGAAATCCTCACCAGGTGAGAACCTCACCGAGCAGCTAAAGGACATTCTCAGCTCTACACCGCGTGAGAACTGCAGACATGAGCCTGTGCCTCACTCTCAGCTCAGCCTGGGCTGGAAAAACAAAAATCCAGACATGAAGTTCTTGAATTGAAAATCCCCTGCCACAGTTTTAAAGCATTTACACCTGGGCTGGGCTCCCTCAGCCGGGGACACGAGGCTTGGAGCTGTAGGGTGGCTGCAAGGACCAGGGACAGCAGCGTGTGGCTGAAGTGACTAATCAGACAGGAAAAGAAATGCCGGAGCCAACAGACTCGGGAACAGTCCGTGGGCAATCTGTGGTTATCCCTGATATCGAAAACGAGCTGCTGGATAGATCAGAGGAAGTCATAAATGAAAGTGCTAAATTAGCAACAGCAGAAGTTTGTGTAGGGGTGACTCACACACGGAAAAGGGACTCGGTGTTTATCAGAAAAACTTCCACTGCAGAGAATTCATCTGCTACTCTGAGCATCGCCTTCAGCTGCTCCCGGTGCGAGGGAGGGAGGGACTGCTCTGCTCTAGAGAGGTGCTGTCCCCAGGGGTTGATGGCATTCAACAATCCCTGCCCAGCTGCACAGGGGTGGCCTGGCCAGGGCCACCCCCCACCCCTGTCTGGAGGTGACAGCAGCCCCAACAGCACGTGCAGTGACCTGCAAGGACCTTGCCCACCCCAGCCATGAGCTGAGCCTGGGGTTAAGGGTGTCCCTGGCATCAGGAGCCTCATGGGTTTGATAATTCTTCTCTTGCCCAGCTTTAGCAGTGCTCAGCTGGTGCTGGGGAGCAGCAGAGAGGGGTTCAGCTGGGCACTGGGATGTGCTGGGAATTCCAGAGGGTGGGACCGGCTTCCTCCAGCCTCACACCCTCTATAGGGAGTTGGGAAGAAAGGTTTTCTTG
Source organism: Prinia subflava (assembly GCF_021018805.1). Taxonomy (NCBI): domain Eukaryota; kingdom Metazoa; phylum Chordata; class Aves; order Passeriformes; family Cisticolidae; genus Prinia; species Prinia subflava. The sequence continues at coordinate 38,418,527 of NC_086252.1, read as the reverse complement.
GAGGGGGTGTACAACTGCAGTGCTGCCCCCAGGTCAGCACCTTTCATTCAGGTTCTGGTTCTGGTTCAGGTCCCAGGGGTGCTGTTCCTGGAGCTGGTTCTCGGTAACAAAGCAAACCTGCCCAGGAGGGGTCCCGTGGCTGCAGCACTGAGGGCAGTACCTGGCAATGTCCTGCCCGTGTGCAGGGTCACCAGCTCCCCCTGGGACAGCTCAGCTCCCGTGTGAGGGCTTGGTTTAATGCTGTGTTTGGACAATGTTTGGCTCACCCGTTACAAAAACACACAAAAAAGGGATTTATATAGGTTGTAAAGTCAGACCTACCCTCCTGGTCTGGATTATTTAAAGGAGCAATTGTGTCTATTCTTAGAGAATCCCAGGATTATTTTGGTTGGAAAAGCCCTCCCAGCCCATGGAGTCCCAGCTGTGCCCGGTGCCCACCCTGTCCCCAGCCCAGAGCCCTGAGTGCCACCTCCAGGAATTCCTGGGACACTCCAGGGATGGGCACTCCAAACCTCCCTGGGCAGTTCCAAGGCCTGAGCTCCCTTTCCATGGGGAAATTCCTGCTGCTGTAATTCTTCCCCTTGGCACACCAGCATTGTTTTTTGGAGTCCCATTTGAGTTCTGAGATGAGCACAGCTCTCTGCACTCCTGCCGCGTCACGTCACGGCTGGGGGAGCCCAGGCTGATAACAACAGTCTTTAAGAGATATTCATAAACATAATTTTCCCTGAAGTTTTGACATGGAAAAGTTTGTGAGGAGAATTATGGCTCTTATTATCAGCAATATGTTAAGGGCTAAATTTAGTTACTGATGTGGCAGGAAACTCTGGGAGTAGTTTTGGTTCAGGCTGAGGCTGAAGCGAAGCAGCCCACCCTCCTCAGGAATTAATGGAGGCTTTCATTCTTCCTGGCAGAGCTACTTTATCATTCATATGACTAAACAGACAATCAATTTAACAGCAACGTATGGGAATGGAGGGAATGAACAAATAAGCTATGAATGATGAGAATAGAAAAATCAAGCCCCCCTCCCTTATTCCCTTTTAATGGCTAATACCAACAGGGACAAGACCAGTAAAAAGAGGTTAATGAATTGCAAAGATCCTTTAGAAAGTGATTGACTGGTATTGAAGCTCAGTCAAATCAGTCATAAATATTTACTTTTATTAGCAACAGTGGGTTGCCTGTTATTTTCAATTGATTTTTAAAGCTGTCAGAAATCTACCACTGTGACTATTATCAAGTGTTTTATTTCATCGATATTTTCGAGCTACAAGGAGCTGGGCCAGCCCCTGTCCTGATCCCCTTTCCCCAGCTGCCTGGGGAGTGCTGCTCCCAAAGGATTAGCAGAGGGGAGTTAAGAGTCTCCCCCCGGGAGTCTCCCTGCCCTTCCTTGTGACATTTAATCCCTGGGATGTCACCCCGTGTCCTCTCGGGGCTTCTGTGCCACCCTCAGCCCGGTGCCCAAGGCTGGAGCTGGGCTGGGGCTTTGGGAAGGAGCCTGGTGGTCCCTCCCAGCCCTTGGGAAGGAGCCTGGTGGCTCCTCTCAACCCTTGGGAATGAACCTGGTGGTCCCTGGCAGCCCTTGGGAATGAACCTGGTGGTCCCTGGCAGCCCTTGGGAATGAACCTGGTGGTTCCTGGTAGCCCTTGGGAAGGAGCCTGGTTCCTCTCAGCCCTTGGGAAGGAGCCTGGTGGTTCCTGGTAGCCTTTGGGAAGGACTCTGGTGGTCTCTCCTATGACACCACCACAGTCCCAGCCCTTGGGAAGGATTCTGGTGGTCCCTCCCAGCCCTTGGGAAGGAGCCTGGTGGTCTCTCCTATGACACCACCACACTCCCAGCCCTTGGGAAGGATTCTGGTGGTCCCTGGCACCCTTTCCCTGCTGGAGCAGCCCCAGATCCCCCCAGGACATCCCCAGGGACCCCAGGGGGACAGAGCCACCCCGGAGGTGCTGCCAGAGGAGAACCTTCCCGAGGTGCTGCTCGCTGTTTGTTCCAGCCTGGCCACGCCGGTCGAAGGGAAATAACAAAAGGAATTTCCCGGAGATAACAACAAAGAGTTAACATTTCCCAGGGCAGACAAGTTTCCAATTCAATTAGTTTTAATGAACCTTCTGCTCACTGGTTACTGAACTAGAAAGAACAGCAATAAATGCCCAGAGGAAAGAGAGAGAGGATATTAAAGGAGGGTTAGTGTATAGTATATAAATTTCCAAGTTGACTAAAAGAGTAGCCTTGATATAGTTTTAGGAACCAAACCTGCAATTTCGTCCCTGCTTTCCTTTCCCAGCTGTCACCACGCTGGGTGAACCTTCCCCTGTCCTGATCCTGCCCAGCCACTGACCCTCTATTGTCTCTGGAAACACTGGGAAAAAATAACAAATTGGGCGGTTTTGGTTATTTTTTTAATCAACTGTACAGCTTTTTTTTTTAAGGAAAAAAAAATAGTTGCAGTATTAGTATTTCATAAGTCAAGTGCAGAGAAAACAGGAGTTAATAAGAAAATGAAAAAGCAAATATAAATTCTGTAGTGAGAATTCTGCATTTAATATGTATTAATATTTTAATATAAAATGTACAGTAATTTTTTTTTAAAAAAGAAAGCTTTGAGGCTGTTGTTCAGCCTGCTATTAACAGCACCCCTGTGCATGTTTGCTTCAAGTTTAAATATTAATTTTTATGAATTTTGGCCACTGGAATTCTGCAGTGTGGGGTTTTCCTGAGGTGCTCCCAGAGCCCAGCAGAACGTGTCAGGTCCTGGTTAATACTCAGCCACCCCCTGCATGTGTGTGCACACCCTGCTGCCTCAATATCTGACAGAAATAATAGATTTTAATAAGTGCTGCCCATTGCATTATTGTTTCAAGGAGCAGGGGCTGCTCCTCTTCCCCCCCACTCCCTGAATTTCCTTGGAATCAGCGACTTGTCCTTAAAATAGTTCATTGCCAGCTTTCTTCTGTCAGCAGTGGGAAACACTGGGAAAAAACCCTGGCACTCTAAGCACAGAGTTTGTCATCATTTGTAACCTAATATGGATTTAGAACAAAAAAAATCTGAGTTTTCCTTCTTATATCGGGAGAGGTTAAAGGCAGAATTCTGCTTGCAGGGTTTTTGCAGTGATGTTTTTTACTGAGCCCCAGTAAAAAAAACAAAAATCTGCTGGGGAGCAGCAGATTTCCAGCGCTGTGCAGGTCAGCAGGGCCAGGCTTGTGTCACCCTCAGCCTCCCCTGGGATGGGAATAAACTCACAGCCCCCGAAACACCAGAAATGCACATCCAAAGTGGGGCTCTGCCACTGCCAGGGTCTGAAATAACAGATCCCACCTCCTCTCCTTGCTGCTCAGTCTGCAAGAGCAGGGCCCAGAGAAGCAGGGCTTTTAGGCTGGGTTTGTATTTTAATTTAATTTTGTACACAGTAGTTGGACCAAGGTTTTTGTGGGGTTTTTTTGTTTGTTTGTTTGTTTTTTGGTTTTTTTTGGTTTTTTTTTTTAATCCAGTAAATAATCACAAATAGAGAAGTGTTTTAAGTACTAAAATAGACTGGTTATATTTCCCATTTAGACCAGTTTCATTTTCCCAGCAAAGCACAGCAGAGAACTCCCTTCCCCAGTGCAGGCACACTGGGATTTTTGCTGTACATGGCACTAAAGTCTTTTTTTTATTTTTTTTTTTTTTTTATTCTCCAGTGTTCATAACACGATACAAAACGATGACAGTAATTTTACAGGCTGTTTGCAAAGGGACAAATGGAGCAGCTGAGGGAAAGTTCTTCAGGAACACAAATGTTTGTGTTTGTGGAAAGTGTTTTGGGACAGCGATGGGTGCTGAGGGGCAGGGATGAGTTTTACCTGGGTGCTGAGGGGCAGGGATGGGTGCTGAGGGGCAGGGCTGGGTGCTGAGGGGCAGGGCTGGGTGCTGAGGGGCAGGGCTGGGTGCTGAGGGGCAGGGATGAGTTTTGGCTGGGTGCTGAGGGGCGGGGATGGGTGCTGAGGGGCAGGGATGAGTTTTGGCTGGGTGCTGAGGGGCAGGGCTGGGTGCTGAGGGGCAGGGATGAGTTTTCGCTGGGTGCTGAGGGGCAGGGCTGGGTGCTGAGGGGCAGGGATGAGTTTTGGCTGGGTGCTGAGGGGCAGGGATGGGTGCTGGGGGTTAAGAATTGATGCTGAGGGGCAGGGCTGGGTGCTGAGGGGCAGGGCTGGGTTTTGCTTGGGTGCTGAGGGGCAGGGATGGGTTTTGCCTGGGTGCTGAGGGGCAGGGCTGGGTGCTGAGGGGCAGGGATGAGTTTTGCCTGGGTGCTGAGGCACAGGGCTGGGTGCTGAGGGGCAGGGCTGGGTGCTGAGGGGCAGGGATGGGTGCTGGGGGTTAAGAATTGATGCTGAGGGGCAGGGCTGGGGGCTGAGGGGCAGGGCTGGGGGCTGAGGGGCAGGGCTGGGTGCTGAGGGGCAGGGCTGGGTGCTGAGGGGCAGGGCTGGGTGCTGAGGGGCAGGGATGGGTTTTACCTGGGTGCTGAGGGGCAGGGATGGGTGCTGAGGGGCAGGGATGAGTTTTACCTGGGTGCTGAGGGGCAGGGATGGGTGCTGAGGGGTAGGGCTGAGTTTTGCCTGGGTGCTGAGGGGCAGGGCTGGGTGCTGAGGGGCAGGGCTGGGTGCTGAGGGGCAGGGATGGGTTTTGCCTGGGTGCTGAGGGCTGGAAGGGCTCCAGTCCTGGGTGCCTGTTCCGAACCAGCAGCTGCACTGGGCCCGAGCCCACCCTGTGCAGGGGCTGGGCAGAGCTCCCGCAGGCACACGGGGGTGAGGAGGTGCTGAAACCAGCCAGGGGCTCTCCAATCGCTGCCCCACAGATTTCTTTTGTTGTCACTGGATTCTGCCCCTGTTGGCACTGGGAAAATTTGCTCCTCACAGGCACAGGGTCAGAGGTGAGCCCACAGCCGTGTTTAGGAGCTCGGTGCTTCCAGAGCAGAGGCTGAGCCCGGGGCGGGCGGGCAGCTCCTCCCCAGCCCACTGAACCCCAGCAAATGCGCTGGGAAGGAGAACAACAGCAGCGGGGGAGATAAAATAACCCTGCCTCCCCGTCCCTGAAATAGCAGCTCCGAGTCTAGGACTTGCCTCCAAGATATTACAAGAACTTTGCCAAGTAGCACATGAGAAAATAGAGCCCACAGCCATATAGTAAGCAAAAAAATTCTGTTTGAGTATTGACATGACAGTTTTTGAAAGTTCAAGCAGAAAACCAATTATAATGAGCACTGAAAAGCCCGAAGCCCTGCTGTTCAATAAATAAAAAAGTACAACAAACTATTTTCCAAAAAGGTTCTAGAGAGTTTCTTCTTGTCCCACTACTTACAATATGATTACATAAATAGTCTCTATTTGCTGTTGAATTGCCAGGCAGCTGTATTAAAGTACAAATCAAATCAAGTCAGGATTAGAAAGTAAAAGAGCATGGTTTAAAGTAATCTATCCCCCAGGAACTGTGCTCAGATTCATCAAACAGAGCTTAAAGTACAGTATATCTTATACCCTTGTGTTTCCATGCTGCACTGCCGCACAACCAGTTATTATTTTTGATATCCAGAGAATGTTGCTCGTAGCTTTGGAAGGCTCACTTGCTTATTTAAAGTACCAGAACCCTTCTCTGTCACTTATTATTATTTCTCTTGGTTAAGATTCATGAGGAGCCGTGAGGGTGGCAGTGCTTTATTGATCGGCCGTGTTTGCCTCCCCGAACGCCGGCCCCGCGCGGGGATGCGGCTCTGATGCGTTTCCCTCTGCTCCTGCCAGCTGCAGGTGCAATGTGTTTAAAAGCTTAAGCTGTGCTGGTTCTGCCCCATCAGCAGGGCTCCTCCCGGGCTGGAGGTCAGTGATCTCTGGGTGAGCAAAGCCCTGGTGCCGGGGTCCCTGCTCAAACACGTTCCTGCAGCTTTGGAAGCAGGGCCGGCTCCCACGGGGAGCTCAGATCACACAGAGAGCACCACTGGATAAAGCTCTCCCAGGTCCCTGCTCTGAGGCCTCAGGGGTGCCAGCTGCCCTTGGTGCAGAGCTTGAGGATGGAAGAGGGTCCCAGAGGAAGGGCAGAGCCTGTCTGTGTCACTGTCCCTCCAGACTGGCACCTGGGCAGGGCACTGCCAGCCTCGGGTCACTGCTGGTGCCCAAAGGGCGGGAGTGACAACCCACGAGGATGAGTGTGAGTTAAAAACCAGCCTGGTGGGATGCTCAGCAGAACAGACAGTTCCATGATCCTGTCCTGGGGACACCAGGGACCTTGGGGACAGCTCTTTGGGCTCTGGGGCAGGCTGGCTCTGGGCTGTGGCTGCAGGGTGCTCCTGGGCTTGTCCTGGGGCTCCCACAGGCTGCTGGACTGTGACAGGAGCAGCTGGGACACGCAGATGTCACTGCTTCCAGGGAACTCCTGCCCGACCCCACGGAGCAGAGCTGCTCTTCCTGCTGCCCTCGGCACAGAGCACAGAGCAGGACACTGCCCTCGGCACAGAGCAGGGCACTGCCCGCTGCCCGTGCTGGGAGCAAAGGGCTCCAAGCAGAGCCAGGGAGCTGCAGATGGGATGTGAGGAGGTGTTTCCTCACGGGAAGGGCTGTGAAAGCACTGGGATAGGATGCCCAGGGCAGTGGTGGAGCCACATCTCTGGAAGTGCTCAGAACCTGTGAGTGTGGTGCTGCTGCTGGTTGGACTTGGTGGTCTGAAGGACTTTTCCAGCCTTCCCAGCTCCCTGGTTCTGGGGTTGTTGCCACTGCCTGGGCAGATCATCTTCCACTCAGCACAGGGCAGGGCTGTGACTGCACAGGGAGCCTCCGTCAGACAGGCTCACACAGAGCCACTGAAAATGGAATGTCTTGGTCACTGCAGTCACCATCTCTGGATGTGCTTAAGAAAAGACTGGATGTGCACTTGGTGCCATGGTTTAGTTAAGGTTGGGGTGGGGTTGGACTCGATGATCCTGGAGGTCTCTTCCACCCCAGGGATTCTGTGATTTCTGGCTGCTGTGCCCTGGGCTGGGGACCAAGGGGAAGGGGTGACATGAGCACTTGTTGCAGCACTTCCCCTGAAATTCTGTCCTGGGGAGTGCCTCCCTTTTTCCTGTCATTTGTGGCTTTTGCTCTGGGGAGAGCAGACCCTTCTCCTCCTTTTGCCCTCCTCACAACCCCGCAGGCTGCACGTCTCTATCCCTGCTGTGCAGAGGCTGCCCTGGGCAGCGCAGCCCTGCGTGGTTATATAAATGTTAGTGGGTTACAGATGAGCCCCTTCCCCACTCCCTCCCCGCCGCTGAAATTGCTCTGAACAATTTTGGGGGAATCTTTTAATGAAGTATTGATTTTTATCAAGCACATCAAACTAAAGGTAAATGTACCACCGTGTCATGTTTAAGAAAAACAATACAAAAAACCCCGAGCCCCAGTATATTACAGATAAACTAAGATAAATGACTTAAGTGCTCAGTTTGTGGAGTAAATTGAAACCATACATCACAGGCTTTCATTATTTTATATTATAAATACTGTAAAGAGTAGGAAAGATGATTGAACAGTAATACAAAATTAGTACTAATTGTCGTGACTCCCTTGATGAGGAAATGTGCTTTTAATACAAATAATGCGGAGCAATCACGATAACAAAAGTTAATTTTTTATCGCCCGTGATTGCGGGGTGATAATCAGAGCACTCTGACATCCATTAAATTGCCCTTCCCCGATCCCGCGTGGAGAAATGAAGGGATCCGTGTTAATTTTCAGGCTCCCTTTGATTGGGTGAACCTGTCTCCGTGCTGTGTGACACTCCTGCCACAGGTCACTGCCTGGTGCAGTGTACCATGAAACAAACAAATAGAAAAAGGCACCTTCTGGCACTTTAAGTTTCGCTGCCATCTGACTGCGGCCCCGGTGGGTTGAAATGATGAAAAGCACAGCCTTGGAAAAATCTTCCTATGGTTAGATTGGGAAAAATGAGTATGATTATCACATGTGCTGGGAAGGGCAGGATAGACAGCTGAAGCCATCTCAAAACTCCAGAGAGAGGAGGAAGACAAGAGGTCACAATTATATTGTGGTATCACCCTCCCTTTCACAGAGATCTGATCTATTCGGTTTGTTCTTGGAGGGTGCTTAGGGAAGTTCTAATTAAGGGAAGAAAGAATTTTGACACATGTGAAGCAGAGATCAATATTTAGCACCATAATCAGCAATTCCTGATGGTTTGACAATGTCACCGTCCGCACTGTAACTATCCATTATTCCCGGCGAAGGGAGCCGGGCGGAGGCTAACAGCCTGACTGCGGGCGCTCATGAATCACGGCCACAGCGCCTCATTCACTTCTATTTGTCTTCCTTTTCATCTTCATTCATCCTGATAAAGCAGCCCGAGCTGCCACCAGCCCGGAGAGCCAGCGTGGCTCTGCGCCGGGCCGGAGCTGGGAGCGGGGCGATCCCAGGGGAGCGGGGCGATCCCAGGGGAATGGGGAGATCCCAGGGGAATGGGGTGATCCCTGCAGGAATGGGGTGATCCCTACAGGAATGGGGTGATCCCAGGGGAATGGGGAGATCCCAGGGGAATGGGATGATCCCTGCAGGAATGGGGTGATCCCAGGGGAATGGGGCGATCCCAGGGGAACGGGGTGATCCCAGGGGAATGGGATGATCCCTGCAGGAATGGGGCGATCCCAGGGGAATGGGGCAATCCCAGGGGAATGGGGTGATCCCAGGGGAATGGGGCGATCATAGGGGAATGGGGAGATCCCAGGGGAATGGGGAGATCCCAGGGGAATGGGGTGATCCCTGCAGGAATGGGGTGATCCCTGCAGGAATGGGGTGATCCCAGGGGAATGGGATGATCCCTGCAGGAATGGGGTGATCCCAGGGGAACGGGGAGATCCCAGGGGAATGGGGTGATCCCAGGGGAATGGGGAGATCCCTGCAGGAATGGGGTGATTCCAGGGGAATGTGGTGATCCCAGGGGAATGGGGTGATCCCTGCAGGAATGGGATGATCCCTGCAGGAATGGGGTGATCCCAGGGGAATGGGGTGATCCCTGCAGGAATGGGGTGATCCCTGCAGGAATGGGGCGATCCCAGGGGAATGGGGTGATCCCTGCAGGAATGGGGTGATCCCTGCAGGAATGGGGTGATCCCAGGGAAATGGGGTGATCCCTGCAGGAATGGGGTGATCCCTGCAGGAATGGGGTGATCCCAGGGGAATGTGGTGATCCCAGGGGAATGGGGAGATCCCTGCAGGAATGGGGTGATCCCAGGGGAATGGGGCGATCCCAGGGGAGCTGGGTACCCCCCAGTCCAGGCCATTCACGCCCTGTGACACCGGTGGTTGGTGCACAAGGGGCTCCCACAGCTGGCGGTGCTGGGAGGAGGCAGGAATGGGTAAGGATCTCCTCATCCAGGAGCTCCTCCAAGAAGGAATGGAGAGATCAGGAGAGTTGTTTTTAGGGTATGATCCTGTACCTGCTTAAATTGATGGCATCCAGCCCTAATGGTGCAGCAGCAAAAGAAAAATGGAGCAGGAGAAGGAGCTGAATCTCCAGTTTTTCCTAGTTGTGCCTGGAAGAGCATCAATCATCCTGTTTACTGCCTGAACTCTGAGCGGGGCTGCTGGAGCATTAGAGAGAAGGATGACACACTCACCGAGCCCCCATTTGTTTTCGTTTGCTCTCTCAGGATCATGGCTTTAATTGTTCAGGGGTGGAGATCTGAGAGGTGCTCGTGGATCTCATCACCCAATTTCCCCCCAAAATGTGAATTCTGCACCTCCCCAGGCATTCGTGGCTGCTTCCCTTTAAAAACTGGATCTCTCCAGATTTGGAGCAGAACTGACTCCGGTGACTGCTGCTCATGTCTGAGCACACCGTGAGCACTGAGCCTTCAAAGCAAAATCATCTGAAGAAATTCTGAGCTGGAAATGCTCTGCACTGCCCACATTTCCTCACTGATTATGGAGACATTAACTGGTGCCACACTCAGTTTATGAATCTTTCATAAACAATGACAAATTTGCACTGGAAAATGCTGTCACCCCCACTTTGTGTCTAGTGTTGATCAGAGTCAAATGAAAACACAATTTGTTGGGGTAGGAACACGGGAGTGATGCTTTGGGTATGACAGGATCTGGACAACCAGCTGACATTCCCACCTGATTTAAAGCGAAAGGCAAATTGTTCAAATGATAAAAATGAAACAGTGAATTTGGGCTGCCTCCACACGGTTCCTTGGGGACATCTCCAGGTGCCAGGCAATGAGAGGGGGGCACAGTTCTGCTGGTTTTCCTGAGAATGGGTTATATCCCATGGAACAGTCTGTTGTTAATCCCCATAAAAATGCACAGATTTAGTATCACTCCTCGTTCTTTTTGAATAAGAAATCAGGATTTTATATTCAAATATCTGAATAGCAGCGTTTGGATTTCCATGCTGAGTTTTTAAGGATCTGAAGAGCGACTTTGATATTTGTCTGTTTGTTCTGGCACTGCTTTGGCAGCGCCGACGACCCCGCATGGTTCAAGCTTAAAGAAATAAATACTTTGCGTAATGGGATTGAATCATTTGAGGCCACTTAACACGAAGTGGGTGATTTCCCGTTTCTCCTGGCAGCGCCAGGCCCCCAGCGCTGTGTTTGGGGAGGAGAGCCCAGCGTCCTCCTCTTCCAGGGTCCCTGCCGGGGCTGAGCCCCCCGCCCGCCCCTCGGGGAGCCCCCCGGGTGGGTCTGAGATGCTGACACAGCTCTCATCCCCATCCCGAGCAGCACTAATTAAGGGCTGTCCAAGCGTGCTGCTGCTGAGCTGCGGTGGGTGACAGGGAACAGCCCGGGATCTGTCTGCACAGTGACATAACAAAGGAGGGGGAACAGCCGGCCCTCGGAGAGCGTGGGCTGGGGGAGAAAGCCCTGAACTAGGCTCCAATTGCATATTTTGTTGTTATAAATATGTAATCTCAGATTAAGCACCACGGCGTGCTGTGTTTTTGCTTTCATTATATATTTATTAGCGCTCCAGTGGCTGCTCTAAGTGATAATTATAGAGGAGCATAAATTAATAAGGAACTTGGGGAATGATCTTCCCTTTGTTAGAAAGGTTATCAATAAATCTTCCTCTTTTTTTTTTTTAAGAGCCTGATGGTCAGCATTGCCGGTGTGCCAGTTCTGGCCTGGGCTGGGCAGGGGGCAGGACCCTCTGGGTGCCCGGGGCTGCTCCACTGAGGCCTGGAGAGAGAGGCTGAGCAGACCAAAGCAGCCCAAAGTTCCCTTTTGTGCTCTGGGACTGTCCCCAGAACGATGCCAAGCAGGGCCTGGCCGGGAAGGCCTTTGGGTGCCCCCGGGCAGCGCTGCCAGGGGACCCCAGGAAAGGCAGGGAGAGCTCCTGGGGTCCCTCCTGTCCTCGTGTCACCCCCGAGGGGAGCCCAGGGCAGCGAGCAGGGCCAGCGCTGTTTGGGGACCCCAGCAGGAGCAGGGCAGTGGCAGAGGCAGTGGCAGTGGCAGTGGCAGTGGCAGTGGCAGTGGCAGTGGCAGTGGCAGTGGCAGTGGCAGGAACGGTGACAGTGGCAGTGGCAGTGGTAGTGGCAGTGGCAGTGGCAGTGGCAGTGGCAGTGGCAGGAACGGTGACAGTGGCAGTGGCAGTGGCAGTGGCAGTGGCAGTGGCAGTGGCAGTGGCAGTGGCAGGACAGGGGCAGGAACATTGACAGTGGCAGTGGCAGTGGCAGATGAAGTGGCAGTGGCAGGGACAAGGGCAGGGGCAATGTTAGGGACAGTGTTAGGGGCAGTGTTAGGAACAGTGACAGTGACAGTGACAGTGGCAGTGGCAGCGGCAGTGGCAGTGGCAGTGGCAGTGGAAGTGGAAGTGGAAGTGGCAGTGGCAGTGGCAGTGGAAGTGGCAGGGACAGGGACAGGGGCAGAGACAGTGACAGTGGCAGGGGCAGGAACAGATGAAGTGACAGTGGCAGTGGCAGTGGCAGTGGCAGTGGCAGTGGCAGGGGCAGGGGCAGGGGCAGGGACAGGGACAGGGACAGGGGCAGGGACAGTGACAGTGACAGTGGCAGGGGTGGATGCAGATGAAGTAGCAGTAGCAGTGGCAGTGGCAGGGACAGTGGCAGTGTTAGGGACAGTGGCAGTGGCAGTGTTAGGGACAGTGACAGTAGCAGAGGCAGTGGCAGTGGCAGCATTAGGGGCAGTGGCAGATGAAGTGGCAGTGGCAGTGCCATGTCCCGTGGGCAGCTGTCCCCAGCCGTGGCCGTGCCCCCCACGCCGCTGTCCTTTCCCTGGGCTGCAAACCAAAGAGCAAAGGTCTTTAACTCCTTAACCAAATTCCAATGTCTGCCAAATTCAATCGCTGTCATTCCCTGGGAAAAAGACACTGTAATATGTGCGTCCTGATCCAATTTTATAGAAAAAGACAGAATTTACATACTGTTTATTTAGTTAAGTCTCTAAAATCAATACCTTTGTCTGTAGCTCTTTTATTTAAAATACATCATGACATTGCAAACTGCTGTATAAATGAATTTTTCCAAACCACACACGTTGTTAATGTTTTTCTATTGCACATTTTTTTTAAAGTTTGAATCGTAGCATTTAATAGATCAACTTAAATGTATTTTAATATTGGATTACTAAAGAATGTTAAGTTTTACATTTCTAAAATTATAAATATTATTTCAAAAGGTCAGTCATTTGCCCAAGACTTATCTGTCCAATGGAGAACATATTTCAAACCATCCAGACACAGAAACTGATCATGTTAAATACTGAGAAAAAATGAAATCTCTTAATAATAGATCTTTTTTCGGTAGTGGAGAGCGAGGTAAGAGCAGCCTTGGACAACAAGGCTGATGAATACTTGTGCAGGCTGCCAGCAATGCTTCAGCAAAGGAGAAGCCTCTCTTTTGGGGGCAGACCTGGAATTTATGCTCTGCATTTACACATAGGCTAAAGTGTGTTTGGGAGCCTGTAGGCAGGTGTAGAAAAAAAATTCTTTTAAAGCAAATTCATTTACTAAAATCTGTTTAGTGACATTTATTTAATAATATCTATTGAATAGATTTTTTAAGCACAGCTCCCAGTGCTGCTTTGGCCTGGGCTGGGTCTCCCAGCTGCTCCCAGGGTCAGCCTCAGCTCTGAGCTCTGAGCTGGGCTCTGCCCGTGGCTGAGGGAGCTGTGTCTGTGTGAGCCGGGTGATTTCTGCATCCCAGCTGGTAACGGAGCAGGGCAGAGGGGCTGGGTCTCACCTGGCTGAGTCTCACCTGGCTGGGTCTCACCTGCCTGTGTCTCACCTGGCTGAGTCTCACCTGGCTGGGTCTCACCTGGCTGGGTCTCACCTGGCTGGGTCTCACCTGGCTGAGTCTCACCTGGCTGAGTCTCACCTGCCTGTGTCTCACCTGGCTGGGTCTCACCTGGCTGGGTCTCACCTGGCTGGGTCTCACCTGGCTGGTCTCACCTGGCTGGGTCTCACCTGGCTGAGTCTCACCTGGCTGAGTCTCACCTGGCTGGGTCTCACCTGGCTGGGTCTCACCTGGCTGGTCTCACCTGGCTGGGTCTCACCTGGCTGAGTCTCACCTGGCTGGGTCTCACCTGGCTGAGTCTCACCTGGCTGGGTCTCACCTGGCTGGGTCTCACCTGGCTGGTCTCACCTGGCTGGGTCTCACCTGGCTGAGTCTCACCTGGCTGAGTCTCACCTGGCTGGGTCTCACCTGGCTGGGTCTCACCTGGCTGGTCTCACCTGGCTGGGTCTCACCTGGCTGAGTCTCACCTGGCTGGGTCTCACCTGGCTGAGTCTCACCTGGCTGGGTCTCACCTGGCTGGGTCTCACCTGGCTGGTCTCACCTGGCTGGGTCTCACCTGGCTGAGTCTCACCTGGCTGGTCTCACCTGGCTGGGTCTCACCTGGCTGGGTCTCCCCTGGCTGGGTCTCACCTGGCTGGGTCTCACCTGGCTGGGTCTCACCTGGCTGGCGTCACCCCTGGTGCCAGGAGCAGGAGGGCACTGAGCACTGAAATGGGTGAAGAGGGCAGAGCTGATTCTCTGATTCTCTTCAGCACTGATCCATTCCAATTTTACTGGATTTCCTTTTGCAGGATGTGAGTCTTTGTACAGAAAAGCAGTTTTTAAACCCTGGTGAATGTTATTGGAGCTGTTTGCTGCCAGCTCCCACTTGTGCTGTCCGTGAGCTCAGGGCCTTGGCTCCAGCAGGGGAGTTTTGGGATGCTCAGCTCTGTGTGATGGAATTCCAGCCTTCAGGTGCTGACCTGGGCAGGGAAAGATGCTGGGAGTGTTCCAGGAAAGGCTGGAAGGGCTTGGAGCAATCTGGGATAGCGGGAGGTGCCCCTGCCCATGGCAGGGCATGGAATGAAAGGGGTTTTAAGGTCCCTCCCATCCCAAACCATTCTGGTATTCCATGAGCCTGTGATTATCCCTCCTGTGAAACTTGACTCACTGTGGGAGTTAGGAGAAAAGATCCACCAGCTGCAAGATCAAATATGGTTGCTGTGGAATTCTGATATTTATCCTGCCCAGGATGGCCTGGAAGAAAGCACAAAGCCATTCCTGGGAACCTCTGCAGGTGAAACGAGGGTGGTGTCATCTTCTGGGTACGGAAGTTTGTGGCTGTTCATGGCAGTGGAAATAAGAACCAGGCATCAAATGTCACTTCTTTAGTTTCACTATTTGAGTCCTTGCCCAGCTTTTCTTAGAAAGTGGATTTATTCTTTTGTGATTGATCATTTAAAAATGCAAACAAAACCTTTTTATTGATTTGTGTGTATTGGCAGAATTACTGTAATTGCATCAAATGACATAATTGGTGTAAATAGGTATAATGATGTCATTAGCATGTGTGATTGTGACATTTAACAGTGTAATTAAAATGTATAATGACATGGTAAAAGTCCTTATTAAAGAATGCCAGAAAAGCTCTGCAGGTGGACAGAGCAGGATTTTAAAAATTCAATATTGCTGTCACTCTTTCATGTTCTTTTCAAAGCAGCAAAAGCCATTAGGTCACATCAAACCTGATTTTAAACCCACAGGTGTGTTCGTGGGAAGGCTTTTTCCCCTGGAAGGTTCCAGCAGCCCCTCCGTGGCTCCAGGGGACTGTTCTGGGTGGGAAGATCTGCTCACCCCCCTGTGCCCCTGGGGCTCAGCCTTTCTGCGGGACACCGCGTTCCCTGCTTCCATGGGCACGGGGGGATCAGGAGAACTCAGCTGGAAGGACCCATGGACAGGCTCGGAGCAGCTCTGGCTGCGAGGCTGCAGCTCCAAAGGGACTGGACACAGCCTGGAATCCCCACGGGATGGATGGGGGCACCAGGCACGAGGGGATCTCATCGTATTCACCTCAACACCCTGCCAGGGAAAGGGGACTGCTTTCCCAGGGGTGATCCCCAATAACCCCATCCCAGAGGGTGATCCCCTCCAATCCCATCCCAGGGGAGATCCCCACTAACCCCATTCCAGGGGATGATCCCTACCAACCCCATTCCCAGAGGGTGATCCCCACCAACCCCATTCCCAGGGGTGATCCCCACCAACCCCATCCCGGGGTGATCCCCACCAACCCCACTCCCAGGGGAGATCCCCACCAACCCCATTCCCAGGGGAGATCTCCACTAACCCCATTCCCAGGGGTGATCCCCAATAACCCCATTCCAGGGGTGATCCCAACCAACCCCATTCCCAGGGGATGATCCCTACCAACCCCATTCCCAGGGGATGATCCTCACTAACCCCATCCCAGGGGAGATCCCCACCAATCCCATCCCAGGGATGATTCCCATTAACTCCATTCCCAGGGGATGATCCCCACGTGTTGTTCAATTCCTTGTCCCAGGTTTACCATAACATTTGTGGGCTGTGCCCAAAGGGCAGAGGATGTGCCAAGGTTTTATAAAATCATGGAATCCCAGACTGGTTTGTGTTGGGAGGGACCTTAAAACCATCCAGTGCCACCCCTGCCATGGCAGGGACACCTCCCACTGTCCCAGGCTGCTCCGAGCTCGTCCATCCTAAAGTAAATTGAGGGAAAGGTAATAAAGGAGTCCCAGAATCCCAGAGTGGTTTGGGTTGGACCTTGGCAGAACCAATGATCAGTGTGGGATCCATGGAATATCGTAATGTAGCGCTGCATTTATCTGTGATGAGTCCAAACTTTGCTTGGAAATCTGTCCCTGGTCCAGGATCTGGTTCCTCTGGTGATGAGGAGATGGAAGAGGGGCTCTTGTGGCCCTCGTGCTGAGGAATGCTGAGTTAATTCAGCTCTGGGAGAATTGGAGTATTTACTGTTCATAAATGATGAGGCAAAGTCCAACCAAATGTGAATTATGTTCTCACTAATTTAATAACACAAAACGTTTTTTCTCACCTAATGTGTTAATAACAGCCTGTGTTGACACCACAGGGATAATCTGATTCCGAGAGCAGCTTCTGCAAGGAGCTCCTGTGAGACTCCCGTGGGGCTCTCTGGGAGCAGGGATTGCCACCCCACGTGGGGGCACCTGAGGCGACACAAGTTCTGACCACAAAGAAATACATTTCAGGTGAACATTACTATTTTATTTCAGCAGGCTGTACTTGGTCCATGACAGCAACACTAAGAACAACAGCAGGAGTAAACATTACTCCCCCAGCAGGGAAGGTTTGAGTAGGCTCTGAGTTACTGCGGAGTATTGAAGGGCAGGGCCAAGGAACTGCACTGGAGCGTTGCTCTCACACTCGAGAGTTCACTTGGATCCACTGCAGTGGTGCTGAGGGCGATGCCTTCAGTGCCCTGAATCCTGAAAATCCCCTGGGATTCCCTGGAGCCCCTCGGTGCCCTGACCCCTGATAATCCCTGGGATGCCCTGGAGCCCCTCGGTGCCCTGACTCCTGATAATCCCCTGGGATTCCCTGGAGCCCCTCGGTGCCCTGACTCCTGAAAATCCCCTGGGATTCCCCAGAGCCCCTCGGTGCCCTGACTCCTGATAATCCCTGGCAGTGCCCCGGAGCCCCTCGGTGCCCTGACCCCTGATAATCCCCTGGGATGCCCCAGAGCCCCTCGGTGCCCTGACCCCTGATAATCCCCTGGGATTCCCCAGAGCCCCTCGGTGTCCTGACCCCTGATAATCCCCTGGGATGCCCCAGAGCCCCTCGGTGCCCTGACCCCTGATAATCCCCTGGGATGCCCCAGAGCCCCTCGGTGCCCTGACTCCTGATAATCCCCTGGGATTCCCTGGAGCCCCTTGGTGCCCTGACTCCTGATAATCCCTGGGATGCCCCGGAGCCCCTCGGTGCCCTGACTCCTGATAATCCCCTGGGATTCCCCAGAGCCCCTCGGTGCCCTGACTCCTGATAATCCCTGGCAGTGCCCCGGAGCCCCTCGGTGCCCTGATCCCTGATAATCCCTGGGATGCCCTGGAGCCCCTCAGTGCCCGAGGTGAGGGTCCCTCCACCCCAGCTGGGAGATCTCCGGGCTGCCAGGTTATCCTCACGCCCAGGCCTGGGCTGGCACCGTGCTCCTCTCAGGGTCTGTGCCTGCACATGGATTATGGATGCAGCTTTAAGTGACTCCTGTTGTTAAATCACAGATTATCCGCTGCTGCCACAAACTATCAAACTGGCCAAACTAGAGCAGGTCACTGTTAACACAGCAAATCATTTAAAGTGCTGAATGCTGTGAGGGGCTTGGGGCCACTGGACACCACGTTGTAATTGCTCATTTAACTAATTTAGCAAATCCCAAAGCAGCTTGACAGTTTTATTTATTTGATATGGATTCTATATTATTTAAAGGTGTTTTATGCATGTGATTTTGAACTGATTCACTTAAACCTCTACAGAGAGGAGATCCAGGTCTCATTGTGATTTACTCATTTTCCTCTCCTGGTACCACTTGCTGTTTGTGGGAAGTTCATATCTCAGCTCAAAGAGGAGAATTTTATTACTCTAATTATTGTTTGCTAAATTAGAGAGTTTAAATGGTGACTGAATAGTCCTTGTACCATCTCCAAGCTAGAATAGCCGGCAATGCTGTGTGTGAAAGGGATAATTTCAGATGGATATAAGGGTGTATCAAGCAAGGCAGTTAATTTAGGAGTTTGCCTAATTTCCTAACCGCTTCTATTTCCTTAATACATTTATACTATAATGTGCACTAAACATATTAAAATGCGTTATCAGTCGATTAGCAAACCTCCCTAAAGATGTTTGTATTCATGAGGCAAGTGTAAGCAGAAGAAACACAGCTTTATTTCACTTACTCCGCTGCTTTGTTCATTAAGCTAATTACTCTATTCTACATCCTTCTTTTTCATCTGGCTTGTTTCTGGAGCTTGATCCTTTCCCAACCCTGAATCGACTGTTACTGAACAGTTGAAGCTGAACAGGAAGGAATTGCAGGTGTCAACTCACAGTTTACAAATATGACATCTCCTCTGGCATAGCTGGAAATATGAAATATTGATTTATGTGCAGTAAAAGGTCTTATAAAAATGATCACATACACATGAGAGATTAATGCGCTGGAGATCAATAGAAATTTCATTCTTGACGCTAGACTGTCACCTATGGTGAAATGCTAAAATACAGAAATCAATATTATCTATGAAATGTCAAATTTATTATAATTATGAGGATGAAAGCTGGCCAAGTGGCTCCCAGGAGAGAAGGAAGGATAGGTTACTGTGCTGAAGCATCCTTCATGTCCCTTGTTCACTTGCTGCCAATTTGAGAGCAATATTGGTGCAGGGGGTTTTCAGGCATTATGTATCACCGTGCAGGAACAAATTCCTCCTGGAATATTTAACTCTTGAATCTGACAATAACACAGGCGTCTCCGCAGTCAAACGGCTCGGGGGGTTTGGGGAATACAGAGCCCGGGGGCTGTGGGAAATGTGCCAAAAGCAGAGACATTTCTGTGTGGGTGGGGGGCTGAGCTGGGGAGGGGGATGAAATCCTTGGAACTGGGGTGCTCCTGTTCCTCTGTGTGCTGAGGGGGTATCTGATAGCAGGATTTACATTTCCTCTGGTCTTAGATAGCAGCTTGGCTCTTAAAATACAGCCCTTAGGTCACCACTGCCACACAGGGATTCCTGAGGGATTTGTACAAGTGTGTGCCAGTGATTCCTGCAGGGATTTGTACAAGTGTGTGCCAGAGATTCCTGAATGGATTTGTACAAGTGTGTGCCAGTGATTCCTGAATGGATTTGTACAAGTGTGTGCCAGTGATTCCTGAATGGATTTGTACAAGTGTGTGCCAGTGATTCACTGAGGGGATTTGTACACGTGTGTGCCAGGGATTCACTGAGGGATTTGTACAAGTGTGTGCCAGTGATTCCTGCAGGGATTTGTACAAGTGTGTGCCAGAGATTCACTCAATGAGGGATTTGTACACGTGTGTGCCAGTGATTCACTGAGGGATTTGTACAAGTGTGTGCCAGGGATTCCTGAATGGATTTGTACAAGTGTGTGCCAGTGATTCCTGCAGGGATTTGTACAAGTGTGTGCCAGGGATTCCTGAATGGATTTGTACAAGTGTGTGCCAGAGATTCACTCACTGAGGGGATTTGTACAAGTGTGTGCCAGAGATTCACTCACTGAGGGGATTTGTACAAGTGTGTGCCAGAGATTCCTGAATGGATTTGTACAAGTGTGTGCCAGAGATTCACTCACTGAGGGATTTGTACAAGTGTGTGCCAGGGATTCCTGCAGGGATTTGTACAAGTGTGTGCCAGTGATTCCTGCAGGGATTTGTACAAGTGTGTGCCAGGGATTCCTGCAGGGATTTGTACAAGTGTGTGCCAGTGATTCCTGCAGGGATTTGTACAAGTGTGTGCCAGTGATTCACTCACTGAGGGATTTGTACAAGTGTGTGCCAGTGATTCACTCACTGAGGGATTTGTACAAGTGTGTGCCAGGGATTCCTGCAGGGATTTGTACAAGTGTGTGCCAGTGATTCCTGAATGGATTTGTACAAGTGTGTGCCAGAGATTCCTGCAGGGATTTGTACAAGTGTGTGCCAGTGATTCCTGAATGGATTTGTACAAGTGTGTGCCAGAGATTCACTCACTGAGGGATTTGTACAAGTGTGTGCCAGAGATTCACTGAGGGATTTGTACAAGTGTGTGCCAGAGATTCACTCAATGAGGGATTTGTACAAGTGTGTGCCAGTGATTCCTGCAGGGATTTGTACAAGTGTGTGCCAGAGATTCACTGAGGGATTTGTACAAGTGTGTGCCAGAGATTCACTCAATGAGGGATTTGTACAAGTGTGTGCCACTGATTCACTCAATGAGGGATTTGTACAAGTGTGTGCCAGAGATTCACTCAATGAGGGATTTGTACAAGTGTGTGCCACTGATTCACTCAATGAGGGATTTGTACAAGTGTGTGCCAGAGATTCACTCACTGAGGGGATCTGTACAAGTTTGTGGCAGCCAACTCACTTCATGTACTGAGTTTTCAGTCTCCCCAAAACTAACCCCAAAACTTGTGAACTGGCAAGAAAAGAGTAACAGATCCCTGTTCTTCAGAGTTTTTTCTTTGTTGTAGACCTCTGATGTAAGTGGGAATTGGTAATTGGTGGAAGCATTCTGATATCTGGGGATGCTGTTAAATATGTGAGGCCATGGCAAAGGGTTTGACTTCTTGCAGGTGAATTCTGTCTTTTCTAGTAGCACTTCTATTTCCTTCCATTTCTGTTGCCTAGGGAATTTGATTTCAGTTATTCAGTGTTAGCCATGTAAAAAAATTCCCTTTAT
Organism: Prinia subflava; assembly: GCF_021018805.1. Lineage (NCBI taxonomy): Eukaryota > Metazoa > Chordata > Aves > Passeriformes > Cisticolidae > Prinia > Prinia subflava. Next base: position 38,397,804 of record NC_086252.1, on the reverse strand, counting down.
ATTCCTTTTCTACCCTGTACCTATTTGGTGCTTTGCTTCTGTTCTGCTTTTACTCCTGACCAGACAGAACATCCTCCTGTCTTTATTTCCCACTCCGAGGCCCTTCTGCCCCTCAAGAGCCGCAGGTACCTTCATCTAACCCTTTGGAAGTGCTGTTACATGTAATTTCACCTTCATTTTCAAGGCCTTTGCTTTACTTTTCTGATTTCAGTAAAGTCCCCCAGACAGGAAGGTGAGGTTACTCTCCCTCACTATAGGCAGCTGCCTTTGTCTGTGAAAGGAAAAATGCCTTTTGGCTTGTCAATATTTCCTTCTCCTGGTCTGCCCCACACAGTCCTGGTCTTGTCTGCCTTGCTCGTGGCTTTTTTGGGGCAGCAACCCTGGTATTTCTATAAATGAGTGGCAGAACACACCTGCAGCTGCAGGAGGGGGCACATTTGGGTTATGGCGAGACCTGGGCTCACCTGAGCCCTTTGAATGGGCAAAGAGCCTTTGAAAAGTTGGTTTATTATTATTTCTTGGTAATGTTCAGAGAGATAACCCTGCTCCTCATCCAGCAGGGGCAGGCTGTGCATTGTGGCACCTGCAGTGGGGAGGGCAGGGCAGTCAGAGGGCTCCTGGGAGGGGCAGGTCCTGCTTTGCCTCTACTTTTCCATGCTGCAAATTCTTTGGCACAAAAGTGCTGCCTGGTCCTCCTGAGAAATTGGGTTTGGGCTGGAAGGAGCAGTCAATGCCTTGTTTCATTCTGCTTTAAAAGGGAAGTGATCACTCTTGAGGAACATGTGGATCCCAGGGGTTTTTGCCAGGGCACCACAGCCTGGGAGCAGGGCTGGTCCGAAGGGTTTAAGCTGACATTGGAATGTTTTTATCTCCTTTCACAGAGGATAAAATTGCTGCACCAGGAGATTTGTGCCAATGTCTTCAAATATATTCTGAGCCTGGATGCTCAGTTTGGAGAATCACAGAATCACTGAGGTTCCAAGAGACCTCCAGGGCCATCAAGCCCAACTTCAGCTGAATCCCACCAAGACACATGGAAATCAACCTGTCCACTCATTTTCCCAACATTTCCAGGGATGGGGACCCCACAGTGCCCTGGGCAGCCTGTGCCAGTGCTGAGCCACCCCTTCAGGGATGGACTCTTCCCTGACACCCAGCCTGGTGTCCCTCAGCACAGCCTGAGGACATTTCCTCTTGTCCTGCCCCTTGTTCCTCGGGAGAAGAGAGAGATTGATCCTCACCTGGCTGAGAAGTGACTGATCCTCACCTGGCTGGAGAAGAGACTGATCCTCACCTGGCTGAGAATAGACTGATCCTCACCTGGCTGGAGAACTGACTGATCCTTACCTGGCTGAGAAGAGACTGATCCTCACCTGGCTGGAGAAGAGAGACATTGATCCTCACCTGGCTGGAGAAGAGAAGAGACTGATCCTCACCTGGCTGAGAAGAGACTGATCCTAACCTGGCTGAGAAGAGACTGATCCTCATCTGGCTGGAGAAGAGACTGATCCTCACCTGGCTGAGAAGTGACTGATCCTCACCTGGCTGAGAAGAGACTGATCCTCACCTGGCTGGAGAAGTGACTGATCCTCACCTGGCTGAGAAGAGACTGATCCTAACCTGGCTGAGAAGAGACTGATCCTCATCTGGCTGGAGAAGAGACTGATCCTCACCTGGCTGAGAAGTGACTGATCCTCACCTGGCTGAGAAGTGACTGATCCTCACCTGGCTGGAGAAGAGACTGATCCTCACCTGGCTGAGAAGAGAGAGACTGATCCTCACCTGGCTGAGAAGTGACTGATCCTCACCTGGCTGGAGAAGTGACTGATCCTCACCTGGCTGAGAAGAGACTGATCCTCACCTGGCTGAGAAGAGACTGATCCTCACCTGGCTGAGAAGTGACTGATCCTCACCTGGCTGAGAATAGACTGATCCTCACCTGGCTGGAGAAGTGACTGATCCTCACCTGGCTGAGAAGAGACTGATCCTAACCTGGCTGAGAAGAGACTGATCCTCATCTGGCTGGAGAAGAGACTGATCCTCACCTGGCTGAGAAGTGACTGATCCTCACCTGGCTGGAGAAGAGACTGATCCTCACCTGGCTGAGAAGTGACTGATCCTCACCTGGCTGGAGAGGAGACTGATCCTCACCTGGCTGAGAAGAGACTGATCCTCACCTGGCTGGAGAAGAGAGAGACTGATCCTCACCTGGCTGGAGAAGAGACTGATCCTCACCTGGCTGAGAAGTGACTGATCCTCACCTGGCTGGAGAAGACACTGATCCTCACCTGGCTGCCCTCCTGCAGGGAGATGAGGAGAGGTTCTCCAAGCCGTTTGAGAGCAGCTTTTCAGGGAGATTGTTTCGCAGGAAAAGGATGGAGAACGCAAGCCCAGACCAGGTTTTGGGTTCCAGACACTGACAGGGAGTGGAACACTTCTGCTCTGGGGCTGTTGCTGAATGCAAGGCACGTCTGTGGGGAAGGAGGAAGTGCAGAGTGGAGCAGCAGGAGAGAACCTGCGTCCTCCACGCTTTCTTGGCTCTGCCAGACTCCACACTCTTAGCTCAGAGCCGTTCTGGGAGAGGTGCTTCAAAAAAACACAGATATTCCCCACCAAAGGGTGTCTGTGGCAATCACACCCCCAGCTCCTCCACCAGGAGGTTCAGCTGCTGCTGTTGACAACTGAATGGATTGAACAGATCATTCGGTGAGAAAAGAATTCTTTACCACCTTTAATTGTGAAATAATTTCTTATTCATACACATTCATTTCCTAACGCTTTCCTTTCCCAGGCCCTTTGCATTTTAATGCATTTCCAGTTAAGCAAACAAGTAGATGGAGTTGATTTCTGTCTGTAATACACACTTTCCTTTTCCATTTTTCCTTTCACTTGTGGGAAGAGGCAGAGCAGGAAGAAAAAGATTTATTTTTTTTTATTACACTGTAGCATTTACACAGTTTTTCTAAACAGAGATTTGGGGAGATTTTTTTTCACCCTTTTCCCAGCTTCTTAAGGTTTTTCTGTACCTCAAGTAGCCAAAGCAGTTCAAGTTAATACTTAATGCACCACACTTTAAGAGATAGGCATTTCTTGCAGTCAGGTCTCAATTAAGAGATAAAAGACAAAAAGTGCAAAGCACTTGATAAAGCTCAGAATACAGGGAGCAGCATGGAAGTGCTTGAAGCTGTCCATAGCGATAACTGGATAGCCAGCTGGAATCTTCTTGAAATGAAGTGGGTGCTCTAACTTATCAAATTCCACATATGGGGAAATTATTGGTGCCCACAGGGGTGATTAACACGAACTCAGTGGGTCAGAAACAAGCTGGGATAAAGGTGAGGGCTGTATCTGACTATCAACACCAAATGGAGCCATTTAGAGGAGATAGCGGCGGCTCTGCCTCGCTGTATCTCCGGCGGTGCAGGCAGCCAGGGGAGAGGCACAGGGGAGGCTGCACACCCAGGGAGTGCTGGATAATGTGCAAATTGCAGTGCACATTAAAACGTAATCTATTTTAATAAGTCATATTAAGATTACATTTTAGATAATTGTGTGTTTATCTTGTACAACAAATATTTGCCCTGCTGTACACAGCCCCTGTCACTCTCTCGCTCTCTCTCTCAATTCCCAGTGCCAGCACCAAAAGAGATTTAGCTGAGAGGAGGAAACCATCAGCTGGAGCTCAGGTGAGCCAGCCTGGGGGGTGAGGAGGGGCTGCTGAGTGAGGAAAGGGGCAAAAAGCTGGCCTGTCATTTCCTTCCAGTGCACATAACAAGCAATTTGCAGTTCTCATATGAAGCTATTTTGAGAAGTTCTTGAACACAATCTCTTCTAAGAGTAAAAAACAAATGCACCTGTAATAACAAAGGATTTGTCCTATGAGAATCAGTAAAGAAAATGTGTAAACAACCCAAGGATAGATGAATTTCATAAACAGGGAAAGTATCTTTTACTAACCAATAGAATAATTAACGAGAAAACTACTAACCAGTTAAAGTTGCCTGTGAGTTTGTAAAATCTGTACCACAGACAGCATGCCACCATAACAGAGAAAGCTTCCTAGCAGTGTGAACAGTGACTGTGCCACTCATTTATCATTGCTGTCCTTACGAGGACAGGGGAGTGCCAGTGGCACTGCCAAGGGCAGGCTGGGCACGGAGCCCTGGCTCCCTCCTGCCCTGGGACAGCCCAGGGCAGCTCCAGTGCCCCTGGGGCTGTGCTGGGCTTGGCCAGGGCTTTGGGCTCCAAGCCAGGTGTGGGTTTTGGGGCTCCTGGGGCACATCCAAGCGTGTTCCTGGTGATTCCCGTGGGGGCAGGGTCCCCTGTCCCCCTCCCCTGGGCAGTGCTGGGCTGCAGCTCCCCCACCTGCAGCCCCTGGCACCGTCCTGCTGCTGCCCGTGCTGCCCCTGGCACTCCTGCAACACCCAGGGGTGACTGTGCTGTGCCCTCCCAGCCCTTAGAGCCCCTCTGCCAGCGTTCCTGCAGGAATTCCTGCAGGGAGGCAGCTCCAGTGCTGCTGGAGCCCCTGCTGCAGGGCTCTGCAGGGCTCTGCAGCCTGCCCCTGCCAGGCTGGGGGTTTGGGGGTCCCTGTCTCTGCTGGGCAGTTTGGGGGTCCCTGTCCCTGCTGGGCAGTTTGGGGGTCCCTGTCTCTGCTGGGCAGTTTGGGGGTCCCTGTCTCTGCTGGGGGTTTGGGGGTCCCTGTCTCTGCTGGGGTTTGGGGGTCCCTGTCCCTGCTGGGGGTTTGGGGGTCCCTGTCTCTGCTGGGGGGTTTGGGGGTCCCTGTCTCTGCTGGGCAGTTTGGGGGTCCCTGTCTCTGCTGGGGTTTGGGGGTCCCTGTCCCTGCTGGGGGTTTGGGGGTCCCTGTCTCTGCTGGGCAGTTTGGGGGTCCCTGTCTCTGCTGGGGTTTGGGGGTCCCTGTCTCTGCTGGGCAGTTTGGGGGTCCCTGTCTCTGCTGGGGGGTTTGGGGGTCCCTGTCTCTGCTGGGGGTTTGGGGGTCCCTGTCTCTGCTGGGGGGTTTGGGGGTCCCTGTCTCTGCTGGAGGTTTGGGGGTCCCTGTCTCTGCTGGGGGGTTTGGGGGTCCCTGTCTCTGCTGGGGTTTGGGGGTCCCTGTCTCTGCTGGGCAGTTTGGGGGTCCCTGTCTCTGCTGGGGGGTTTGGGGGTCCCTGTCTCTGCTGGGGGTTTGGGGGTCCCTGTCTCTGCTGGGGTTTGGGGGTCCCTGTCTCTGCTGGGGGGTTTGGGGGTCCCTGTCTCTGCTGGGGTTTGGGGGTCCCTGTCTCTGCTGGGCAGTTTGGGGGTCCCTGTCTCTGCTGGGGGTTTGGGGGTCCCTGTCTCTGCTGGAGTTTGGGGGTCCCTGTCTCTGCTGGGGGGTTTGGGGGTCCCTGTCTCTGCTGGGGTTTGGGGGTCCCTGTCCCTGCTGGGGGTTTGGGGGTCCCTGTCTCTGCTGGGGTTTGGGGGTCCCTGTCTCTGCTGGGCAGTTTGGGGGTCCCTGTCTCTGCTGGGGGGTTTGGGGGTCCCTGTCTCTGCTGGGGTTTGGGGGTCCCTGTCCCTGCTGGGGGGTCTGGGGGTCCCTGTCTCTGCTGGGGTTTGGGGGTCCCTGTCTCTGCTGGGCAGTTTTGCACTCTCCAGGCAGCAGCCCTGTCATGCCCCTGCTGGCAGGACCGTCCCCAGCCTTGTCACCAGGCTGCAGAGGCCTGCCTGGGGATGGTGTCTGAGGCTTCCCTGTGGAATTATTGCAGTTCAGGCCTGGGACAGAATGATTTTGTGCCCGTTTAAGGCTTTTGTCCTTTACTCGTCACTCCTGTGTTCGTGTGGGCGCTGCTGCTTGCTGTGTTTTTGTTTCCTGAGAGCTGTGGAGCTGTTTGAGGTGCTCCTGAGCTGTGCCAGGGAGCCAGAAGCTGATTTGGAGCTTCACCCGTGTTTCAAGGGTGATGGGGACGGTGGAGGAGCCACAGCTGAGCCATGGCCAGGCAGTCCTTCAAAACAGCCAGACTCCCGTGGCTTAGATCATTAATATACATTAAAATAACAGCATTTGCCTTTTACTCGTGGTCAGCAGAAGCTGAGTACTCAGATAAAAAGATTCCTGGGAATCCTGGAGTGTCCAGCTGCTGTTTCCCCTTACCGGAGCACCCCAGATCCGCACCAGCGGGGCTGGGCAGGCAGCTCTGTTTCGTGCACACACCACAGGCTGTTTATTCAGCCCCAGAGCCCATCTCCCTTATTTGCTTATTCCATGAGCAATTTTTGTTCATTTCTGATAGGTTTCCCCCCTACTTTCTCAAGTACACTGCAATTTCCAGCCCGGTATTTGCTCAGCTGACAGCACTGTAATCGATGGCTGAAAATAAGGCTAAACCTCGGCATTTCTGCTGGAAGAAAGTGTTAGGGAACAATCAGATGAACAATGGTGTCGGCAATAAAACTTGGAGGGAAATTGGACTGGCACGGGCTGACCCTGGCTCTAATCTTTGCTCCTGCCATGGGACTGAATGTCAGGAGGTGAGTGCCGGTGACATCCCTCAGCCCCGGGATCGGGGGCACACCTCCCTCCCCGGCCACAAACAAACTAACAACTTCAAATGCCTCTTAACCTTCATCTCCATGAGCTTCAAAGGATCAGCATGAGACGCATCTCCATCCCTCATGGCAGCAGCAATGCAGTACAATGTGATCAGCGGGCTCAGGGCTGTGCCTGCTCTCCTGCAAATGTCTTCTTTTATTCCGCTTCCCTTGAAGGGGAGGCAGAGGGGAAAGCAGGAGTATTTTGGTGCAGACCCTTATTTCCTGCAGGTATTTATACCTCTGATAGAGTACATCCAAATTAGGGAGGGAAAAGTGTCTGGGGAGATTAAGATCTCACCTGGAGCAGTTTGTTTTCTATTTATTGCTCATAATCAGCAAGGGAGAATTTTTGATGCCCAGTAAACTTTTCCTCTTGTTGTGTTTTTCTTCATTTTCCCTTGGTGTTTTCTCTTTGTGCTGCCTGCAAAAGCCCAGGGTTGGAGCAGAGGTTTGGGTAATGGATCCTTTCTGAGGCAGGACGTTGGGAGGGTGAGGTGAGCCTGCCACGTGTGTGCTCGATTTCTCTCCATGAGCGCTGCACCGTGGACTCTGCTCCCTCCAAGGGAGGAGCTGCAGTGTGCCAGGGCTGCTGGGGGGCTGGGAACAGCTCAGAGCTCACCTGGAGCAGGGCAGGGGCCAGGTGAGGCTGCGGCTGCTCCAGGAGTTGTTCTGGAGCCTGCTTGGTATTCCATGGAGGTGTTCCTGTTGCTTGGGGAAATACCATCCACTCCCTGGAAAAAAATAAAGAAACCGTCTCCAGCAGAGTGTTCTACTCTGAGCAAAGTAAACTGTGAGTAAAGGAAAGGTTAATCAAAGTTGTGTCTTGCTAAAAGGAACTCGAAAATTTAATTGTGCTCCCTGCCCAGGTGCCCAGGGGCTGCAGAGACCCAGAACAGTCAGGGATGCTGCAGGTGCTCCGTGCTGGTTGCTTTTACCCAGTTCAGTTCCAGCTGCTCACTGGGACGTGGAGTCAGGAAATTCTGGAATGGTCTGGGTTGGGAGGGACCTCAGAGCCCCTCCAGTGCCACCCCTGCCATGGCAGGGACACCTCCCACTGTCCCAGGCTGCTCCAGCCTGGCCTTGGGCACTGCCAGGGATGCAGGGGCAGCCACAGCTGCTCTGGGCATCCTGTGCCAGGGCCTGCCCACCCTCGCTCTAGGAACATCCTCCTGGAGCCTCCCTGGGATCAGCACTGCCCCGTCTCTGACCCCACCCTGGCACAAAGGAAGGACAGCAGGGGAAGGAGGCAGCTCCTGGAATCTGGGAGCTCTGGCATTCACGGCCCTGAGCTGCCCCTTGTGATGCAGATTGGAGGTCTGGGTTGTTCCAGGCTGTGTCCAGAGCTCATCCCAGGCTGGGCTTGCCTTTAGTTCAGCTTTCACTCCTCAGGCCAGCAGGTATTGCTGAAATCACTGAGAACAGGCACAAGGAAGATCCCTGGAAAGGAGCAACATCCCTGGAAAGTGTGAAAATTTGGTGTTTATTAAACACCACCTCTTCCCAAGCAGAGGAAAGCTGCACCCTCTTGCACTGCCTTAATCACCTTTATTATTTCAAGCAGCTGATCTGACAGCCTGCACGGGTTTGCCTTTTCCTTTTGGAGGCGCAGGGCAGGAGGCTGCTGCCTCCAGCCCTGTTTGATAGCCTGCCACAACCCAAGCTAAGCAGGTGGCAGGGTGAGGTATAAAAGCTTCACTAAACAAAGAATTTTTATCTCCTGGACTGTGCCTGCAGGGGAGGAATTCTGAAAGCAAAGCAGGAACCTGAGAGCCAAAGAGCATCCCGAATTTTGAAACGAACTGTTTGATTGTTCTTCTATAAAGCTATGCAGATTAACGACAATTTACAAATAAAAGAGGGGTCTGTGATGATTGGCCACTGAAAAAAAAATAGCAAATTACAAAGTGGGTGGTTATTCCTGGAGAAATTGGTTTCTAAAGCTGCCTGGATGAACTGTCCATGTCCACCTTACCCCTGCCAGGGCGCTGTGAGCAGCACCAGCGCCCACAGCCTGGTTTTCCCGGGGTGTCCCTTGGACAGGTGACAGCGTGGGTGGCTTTGGGGGGACCCTGCTGGTGGCTCTGGTCCCCAGAGCTCTGCTCCCCCTCCTCTGCAAGCACCCAGGGCCAGGCCAGCAGCCCCGTGGGCTGCGCTGCGAGCCCGGAGCGCCTGAGCAATAAACACCCCTGGCCTGCTGGAATTAATGAAGTTGGTCTGAGCCTCACACGGCTCTGATTTGCTTCCCTGTTTTCATAGGTGATTTCACTAAGCAGCAGCACTTGCTAATCCCACATTCACATAGATAGAAGGTCAAAGTTGGTCAGTGAGCCAAGAAATACCATATCAGGGTTTCTTTCCTCTCCAATTGAAAGAGGTATAAATTGTGGAATTAGTGTATTGATTGAAGGCTACAACTTCAAGCAATCAGTTTTTCTGGCTTGACAAGATTATTTTATCCTACTTTTCTTTTATTATTATGTGTTGTATTTGAGTCATCCTTCAGGCAGATGAAGTGACAGCTTGATTTAACTCAATAAAACCCAGCAGTTAGGAAACCTACTGAGCCGAACAAAAGCGGAGGGCGGCGGCGAGGGAAGGTGCTCGCTGGTGTAAGCAAGCAGAGCGTGCTGCCAGGACCCAACATTAACGGGAATTAGGCTCTAATCAATGCATTTCTATGGAAACTCAGCACCAACCTGGGAGGCCCTCGTGCTGGGCCAGCGCACGAGTCATGCCGCCTTTCCACAAATGAGTAAAAGTGGAATTTCTGAACGAGTAAAAGTGGAATTTCTGAGAGCGACCAGAGCTGAGCTCTGGTGTAGCTGCAGAGAGCTGGATTCTGTTGCTTTTCTCATAAGTTTGAAGGGAAATGCTTAAGCAGGGGGTTGTAATTGTGTGGTAATTAGAATAGTAGTAAAGTAAGTAAAAATAATAATAATAATAATAGTAAGTCTTTGGACAGGAGGTCTTTGCTTGGGTGGAGATCAGTGAACATAAATACTAACACGAGTATTTTTGTCCTCGCAAGGGTTTTCTCTCTTGATCCTGCCTGTGTTATGTGTGGAGTAAAGAGCCCAGAACAGGGTGCTGTGAGGCAGCTCCTCTCCCTCCCGGGCTTTGCCGGGGCCCTGGTGCAGCCAGCTCTGGGAATGTGCTGGAACTGGGGCCCAATAAATGACCCCACGTGTGGGCAGCAGATCCAGGCGTGCACTGGGATTGGGATTTGTTGCAGGGCAGTGGGAGCTTGTGGGGGGGTGCCCCGTGTTGGCTCTCGGGGTGGAGGAGGAGGTGGCCAAGGGGCAGCAGGGACAGGGACAGGGACAGGGACAGGGACAGGGACAGGGACAGGGACAGGGACAGGGACAGGGACGGACCTTGCCTCTGCATCTCACAGGTGCAGTGCTGCCTGCTGACTGCTGCTGCTTCCTGAGCAGATGGGGATGGCAAAAATGCATTACTGGTGTGTGAAAAATGGTCTCAGTGTGTGATTTACATCCCTGGAAGTGTCCCAGGCCAGGCTGCACGGGGCTTGGAGCACCCTGGGGTGGTGGGAGCTGTCCCTGCCCAGGGCAGGGGTGGGATGGGCTCTGAGGCTCCTCCCAACCCAAACCATTCTGGGATTCAGAGATTCACTGTATTTTAATCATCCTTTTATTTGGGTGATGAGTTCAAGATCCCAATTATCTATGTTAATTAGTAAATGATCTCTTGCTGAGTTATCTTGAAGAGCCACTGATTTGGCTGCTAGGTTTGGGTTGGTTTCCTTCCCACTTGGACTATTTTTGCACATGTGCATCTGAAATGTTCCCGGGTGTTAGAATCGCTTTTAAAGCTGCATTTCATGACATATAAATACACATAAACCCCACTGCTTTAAGCAGCACTCCCGTGGCAAACAACAACCTCTGTCCAACGCTGAGGCAGGCTGTGGGACTCTCTTGCAGTGAGATTTTCTTGCCGGTTCCATCTCAGTTCCTGCCATCAATGTGATGGAAAAGCAGGAAAAGGACAACTCCCACTTAAGGTCTCAGGTGAAAGCCCAGGCTGCTGCCCCATTATTTTGAAAACCATGGTTTGCAACTTTCAGACCATGCATTAACATTCACTAACTTGTGTGTAATTTCCCCCACCCAACATTTCTTTACCATTTAAAGTTGTTTTCATCTTCCCGTGGCACAGCATATATTGTCATGATCTCCTTAAACTGCAGTTTGGTAAATGACTTGTTTAAATTTAAGGAAAAGAGGTTGTTGATAAGTATAGTTTTCTAATACTCTTCCTCAGCTGTCATTTACTTTGACTAAATTTATTTAAACCACCTTAACCTTTCAGAGAAAGGCCAGGAGATGTTTAAAAGAATAATATGTGTCTGACATTTTGGTTTACCAAAAGGACACCATCATAATTCTGTAGTGCCTCTGTTAAAAATAAGCTAAGAAAAGAAAACTAAAATCTCTTTTTCTTTCTGCTTAATTTTGAAAGAACGGAAGGGGATTTGATGGATCGTGTCGTTAGGAGGTGACCTGCAGAGGTGATCACCAATGCATTGATCTGTCACCGCGGCAGGGCCAGTGCAGGCAGCCTGAGCTGTCTGAGCAGCACCTGAGAGCTTTTCCCAAACCCTGCCCTGGCTGCTCCTCCTGGCCCTGCCCCTCCCAGCCCTGGCACTGCCCAGGCTGCTCCAGCCTGGCCCTGGGCACTGCTGGGATCCAGGGGCAGCCACAGCTGCTCTGGGAATTCCAGCCCAGCCAGGAATCCCTTCCCAATCTCCCACCCAGCCCTGCCCTCTGGCACTGGGAGCCATTCCCTGTGTCCTGTCCCTCCCTGCCTTGTCCCCAGTCCCTCTGCAGCTCTCACAGGCCACCATTTCACCTTAAATAAGGGGATTAAAATAATCTCTAAAATGTATTAAGACATAGATTCAAAATGAAAGAAATGAAGGTCTCCAAACTTGATACCCAGCCTGGAGTTACACTTTTGCCCTCCTGACCTTGCCCAAAGTTGTGTGAATTAAGGGCAGAGTCAGCTGTGACTCTGCATTTCCCTGCTTTTCTCAGCTTGTGTCACAACCTCAGCATTATTTAAATGAAATTTTCTTTTCTCTCTTTTTTTTTTTTTTTAATATTTAATATTCACATTCAGGTATTCGAGCCATAATTTCTGTTAGTAAAAGTGACATTTTGTAAAGTTCATTATTTTTTACAGAGAAAATCTTAACCACTTTTAAAACTAGACATTAAGTAAGGGAACGGCGTCTCCAGGCTGGGAGTCATTCCTACAATTTCCCATTTTAATTCCTGAGCACCTGTGAAACACAACTTTGATCATACCTGGGTTATTTCACCTGACCTGGCTGCCCGACCTGTCCAGGTACACACAGCCCTGGATTTCAAATACATTTAAAATAATCATTTCTGTGTTATGGGCACAGATTTGAAGAACCATTAAATATGAGGAAATGTAGAACATTCTTGATATTATCAAAACACAGAGTATATTTACCTTTATGAGTAAATGAATTAAACTTTGTTGGTGTTACAGGAGCTGATCATATTTTGATCATCTCAAACTGAATTTGGGTGGAAATGCTACATTTATACCAATTTGCCTTTCTAAAGCCATTCCGTGTTTGAAATGCTTTTAGATTTAGGTTCTTTCTTAAGAATGAATTGTGGATTTTAAGAACTACAAACTTCTTTGGCTGTGAGCTTTTCCCATCCCGCAGAGAGGTGTTAAAGGGTGGATTTGGGGTCAGTGAATGATGCAGTTGCAGAGGTGGAAAATTCCTGAACAAACAGGGATTTCTGACAGGACTACACCTGATGTTTTCCTCTCTTTTCCAGTTCTGCATCAGGAATGTATTTTTTTTTTAATCTAGAGGAGATAATTCAATCTATTTTCTCCATTTTTTAAAATGGCCCCCAACAACTCCTAGAAACCATTGTAATTTCTCCTGATACAACTATTTTTATGCAAGAACATCATATTCATGTACTGCTTGGCATTCAGCAATGTTGCTGAAAATCAAGCAAATTCTTGCTTAAAGCCATATTTCTGGGAGTAATAGCTCCAGTTCAGTCTTTCTGTGGCTCTCAGTGGTTCCTGGGGAAGCTGCAAGTTCATGAATATACATTCTGCGAGTTGTTCCCGCACCGAGGAGCGCCCAGGGCAGCATTTCACACTCTGCTGGTACTTTCTGTTCGAGTCCCCGAGCACCAATTCTAAAAGTACCACATTAATTAATGCCCTCGAACGTTGTTGTGACAATAAATATCCTACTTTTGAGAGGAAAGCCCCACAAAACCACGTGGAGGATGAATACGAATTAATTTTAAAATCTACATACTCCAAAGAAAGGTCAGATGCTGCGGAGGTGAAATGCCTGACAGAGGCAGGGTTTTTCAGGAGAGCTGAGTGAAATGTCTGAGATTTAGATGAAATCTTAGACTGGTTTGCTTCAGCCTTCAAAACTTCCTCTTTTTTATTTTATTTCATGAATAATTTGTTGAAATTTGTATGTGTATCGTATTTTGGATTCCATAGCTCAGAGTGGTGTTTTTCTTTATCCTAGCAGGGCGTTTTGGATTCAGTGCCCTTTGTGAGGCCCCATTCCCCAGCAGCAGACAGAACAGCCTTCCTGCAGTTATTGATCCTCCAAACTGGGAATTTTTAAAGGAACACAAAGGCAGAGGAGGGAGTTGAAGCGTGGCTCTGTCCAGGGGCTCATTCCCCAGAGGGTCCTCAGGGCACAGAGGACATGGACGGGTCACAGGGCGTTTGTCCCAGCCGTGTCAGGACGTTTCAAGGATTGCTGTAAGAGGAGGTCAGAAATGGCCAGGCCATCCCTCAGACAGGGATCCAGGCCAGAATCCCTGCCAGGACAGGTTCTGCAATTTTGCTTCGCCTGGAAGGAGAATCCCAGGATCCCTGAGGCTGGCAAAGCCCTCCCAGCCCGAGGAGTCCCAGCTGTGCCCACCCTGTCCCCAGCCCAGAGCCCTGGGTGCCATCAGGTGTCCTGGTGTCCCCTGCCACCCCCAGGGATGGGCACTCCAGCACAGCTCCCAAACTCCATTTCTGGGGTAAAGAAAAACAGAAGAAACTTGTGCATTCTCTGGGAGAGGAGGGGTTTGAGCAGCTGTGCAGGGGAAGTGGTGCAAAGCCCCTGTGGAACACAAAGGGCTGGTTTGGAGGGCAGCAGGGCTCCCAAATCCCCCCTTCAGCAGGAGAGCTCACCTCAGGCCGGGTCCTACAGCAGCAAAGCCACAGCCCCTTTGAGAGGCGCTTTCCAAAGGCTGAGGAGCAGCAGAGCACGGGGGGCTCAGCTGAGGGCAGCTCAGGTGTGGGGGGCTCAGCTGAGGGCAGCTCAAGTGTGGGGGGCTCAGGTGTGGGGGGCTCACCTGGGGAGCAGCAGAGCGTGGGGGGCTCAGCTGAGGGCAGCTCAGGTGTGGGGGGCTCACCTGGAGGAGCAGCAGCACCCCCAGCCCTGCCCAGCCCCCCGAGGGCTTTGCTGGGCCCCAGAGCTGCCCACAGCTCAAAGGTGAGCTTTGCACAGCTCCCTGAGCTCTGTCCCCATGCTCAGCTCCCCCAGGGTGCCACTGTGCCACCTCTGGGGGCACTGGAGGGATCCTGGGCCAGCAGGGTGACAGCACACCTTCAGTCCCACGGCTCAAAGTGCAGCTGGGAGTGTTGGGCTGGGAGTGAGGGATGGAGGGGACCTGTTTGTCCCCGCTGCCCGGCCCCTGTCAGCAGCTGGGTGCTGTAGTGGCTGAGAGGAATATTAGGAGCCTTTTAAGGGGGCAGATCCCCCTCAGCTGCGGTGAGGCCCCGCCAGGTGCCCGGTGTCACATCCCTTGTATGACAAACATTTGATGTGACACTTATGCACGCAGGTTGCTCCAGAGATATTTTTATAGGTCAGACTAAATATCACACATCGGAGCCTTCAGTCAGGTGCTGGAGCCGGCTGTGACTGCAGCTAATGGCCTTGGAGGCTGCTGCGGCTCCTGGTAAACAGCACCGGGGGCTGCTGCTGCGGGGAGGGGACAGGGGACACGGGGAAGGGACAGGGGGGACACGGGGAAGGGACAGGGGGACACGGGGAAGGGACAGGGGACACGGGGCAGGGACAGGGGGGACACGGGGAAGGGACAGGGGGACGCAGGGAAGGGGCAGGGAGCAGTGGGGATACGGGGCAGGGGGACAGGGGGCAGGGGGACACGGGGAAGGGGCAGGGAGCAGCAGGGACACAGGGAAGGGGCAGGGGGACAGGGGGCAGGGGGACACGGGGAAGGGGCAGGGAGCAGCAGGGACACGGGGAAGGGACAGGGGGACACGGGGAAGGGGCAGGGAGCAGCAGGGACACAGGGAAGGGGCAGGGGGACACAGGGAACCCAGCAGCTCAGTGAGGGAGCTCTGGGAACCCTTCCCTGCTCCAGTGACCAGAGGAGGCTGGAGATGGGGCAGGGGAACTCCTCCTGTGCTCAGGTGCATTTTACACTTGAACTTAGGAAACGAGAAATGTAATTCACTGAACTGCAGAAGTTTGAAACCTGCAAGGAGAAGACAATCCATGGATTAAAAATCTAAATGAAGGAGGACGAAGGGACCCTGGGGGAGCATAATCTTAAAATGGAACAATGAAGGGAAGAGAGTACAGGTTCATTTATTTACAATATTTACCATGCTGGGCACTCACTCGTGTGTCAGGAATACTTCCTGTCCAAAGCTACCATCAAATAAAGAGGCAAGAAAGAGTGAGCAAGTGGGCAGGAGGGGGAGCAGAAAATGTCCCCAGGAATGTCTGTTGGAGGGAGGAACAGCCTTAGCCCTTGCTGGTGTTGTTCTGAAAAGGTCCAACTTCCCACAGGGCAGTATAAACACAAAAATAACCTTAAAAACGTGGAGCATCTTTTCTCACCCACAGTCAGGGAGAGGCTGAGAGCACCAGGACTGTTCCTGTACCAGGTTTAACTTCAGGTTGCCCATCCTGGGTCCGTGCAGTCCTTGGGGCTCCAGCCCGACCCAGGAATGATGGGCAGCCCAGGGGACTTTTTCCTGGCGTTGCCCATGATTGTTGGGGCACAGCTGGCACCAGGTTTGGTTTTTTCCTGAGGAATGCCCATGAAAATGTTTTAAATGCTGTGGTTCCTGTGCCCCTGTCCCTGCAGCCTGGAGCCACCAGCTCTGCTGTCCCCAGCATCCCCAGACAGCCTCTGCCACCTCCTCAGCACCGACTGCTCTTAATATTGACTGTATCAAGCTGCTCTCATCGATGTTTTTAAGCTCAGGTGATTGATAGATTTTTCCTTAACTTCTTTAATTTCTGAATAATCCCCTGTTTTATGTTTTGTTGGCTGTGCTGTGAGCTATTTACGGGCTCACAGAAGTGCTGCTGGATTTCCCTTCGAGTTCAGTTCCTGCCTCGACAGGCACTGCCTCCTCACCAGTCCTCCCAGTTTGCAGTGGCCCCTGCCCCCCTCAGGCCTTGCTGGGGTGGGAGGCAGGGGCTGGGGCTGGGAGCTGTGCTCCCACTGCTGGGGAGCCCTTCCCTGGCAGAGAGGAGCCGTGCCCAGCCTGGCTGCCAGCGGGGACTGACGGCGCATCTCCCCCGATTGTTTGAGCGCGCCTCGGCTGTCTCCAGACTCGCTGTCTATGCCTTTTATCCACTCCTGACATAATTTATTGGAAATGAGAGGAATTGTTTCAGAACAAGCGTCTCTGACAGCTTGGCAGATTGATAGAGAGGTTTTCTGATTTCATCTCTTTTTTCTCTCCCGTTCCCAGTGATGCCTCCCTGCCCTTGCCAGTCTCTCCCCAGCAGCGGAGTCATGACTGAGGTGCTGAGACAGCCAGTCCTGCACGGCCATAGCAGGGGTAATTTCATTTACTGGGGGCTGCCTCCTGCCTCTTTATCCTCTCAGCACATCCCAAACTTCTTTTAGGAGGACAGTCTCTCAGTATGGATTTTATTTAGCCTAGGAAGGTGCTGAGCTGGGCACACTGGGGCATTTGGGATCCAGTGCTGCCACAGGGAATGAGGCAGAATTCCCACTGGGAATGCTGTGTTCCTGCTCCCTGGCTCCCAGGGCATCCTTTGGCTTCCAGGAAATCCCACAGTTTGCCCCAGTGAAGCTGCAAAAACAGAGCTAAGGAATTTATTTGATTTCTTAGTGATGGAATCACTGAAGCAGTGTTGGGACTGTGGGCTCAGTGTGGAATATTCCCCCAAAAGAGCAGTGCAGGGCACGGCTGTCACCTCAACAACACCCCAGGAGCAGAGCTGTTGATAAAGGCACCTTGAAGAATTTTAGCCAATTAGTCATTTTTTAAAGATTTTTTTCCTTTGTTCAGAGGAAAAAAGATGAATCAGGTTTCTCAAAGAATCCCCTGTAAACAGCAGGATTTCTGTTTAGCAAACCAGCACCTTGCAGATTCTGCCTCATCTCCAGCCTGATCCCTGAAACACAAGCTCCACGTCTGGGAACAGTTCCTGCCCCTCATCCCGCACGGATTTTGGGGGCTCTGGTGAAACGCAAAGGATCCAGTCCCTGCTGTCCTTACACCACCCTGGCAAAAGGAGTCCCAGCCAGGGCTGGCTGTGCTCGGGAGCAGAGGGGTTAAACGGGGTTGTTCACACTGCTCTTCCAGCCACTCCCCAGCCCCAGGAATGCATTTATTCCAGACCTTCATCTGCAAAAGGTCTGAACTCCATCCCTGGGGTGGAAATGTGGTGGAAATGTGGGTGTCCAGAGCACACAGGGATGGGATTTAAGGTCCCTTCCAACCCAAACCTCTCTGGGATCCCGTGACTGCAGCAGTGTCTGTACAGGACAGGAGCAAAGCACAGGAGGCTGTGGTGAGGAATGTCATAACTTCAGGAATATTTGCCAAAAGAGGTGGCCAGAAGGAGCTGAGATGTGTTGCTGTTCAGTGTGTGCAGTTGTGACCATATTGCTCCATCCGAGCTTATTCTGTTCCTGTTTTCACCGGCAGTTTCCAAGGGAGAGGCAGTAAAAAATGAAGTGTAAAATCTGAATTGCTGCCCTGGTGGTTCAGAGGCAGGGCAGGGATATCCCCGTGGGATGCAGTGAATTCCTCCCTGAGGGGTGCCTGAGGTTTGTCTCCTTGTTCCCCCCTCAGCCCCCGGCCCCTTTTCCTCCCCTGCAGAGCCCTTTCAGGCTGTGCCC
Source organism: Prinia subflava (assembly GCF_021018805.1). Lineage (NCBI taxonomy): Eukaryota > Metazoa > Chordata > Aves > Passeriformes > Cisticolidae > Prinia > Prinia subflava. The sequence continues at coordinate 38,380,057 of NC_086252.1, read as the reverse complement.
GGTGGAATTTGGAGGTGTTTGTTATTCTCCTGCCCAGGCTTCTCCAGATGTTTAGCTACAGGGTAGCTCTGCTGCTCAGCCCCTGCAGCTGCTGGGGAGAAGGAAATGCAGCATCTGTGCCCTGTCTGGGGACAGGGATGGCAGCCCCTGAAATGTGCCCCCAACTCGCAAGGAGCTTTTGCATTTCACTTCAACTGACTTCAGAGCACACCTAAGATTTATTCCTGCCTTTCAAATTCACCTCCAGATCCTCGGCTGATGGAATTGCTGAGCCCCTCCTGAGCAGAGCTCAGTCTGCATGGAGAGGGATGAGCATCAGGGCAGAGAAAGGGGCTTTGTACCAGCCCAGGCACGGCTCAGCCCCTGGGGTAGTTCAGTGCAAGTAAAACATTTATTTACTTTACAGAACAAAGTTTTTTATTGTTTATATTTTGTAGGCTTTCCCCCCTAGAATTATCACAAAATACATCTTGGTAAACTTAAAAGATTACCACGCTTTTAGTATTTTAATTGAAACAAAAAGTTAATCAGAATTTTAGGCATTTTATAAACATGCTTATTTTTGTTAAGATGACTGTTTTAGTTAATACATTTATTTTTAGTCTAGCAGAGTGACAGAGAAGGTCAGTAATTTTTCCCTGTTAAAATGACATTGGCACAATTACTCATCACAATCCCAGCTGCCCTCTGCACCCCCACGGTTACACCTGGGATGTTTAGAGGAATTCCTGCCTCCCTACTCCCTCCAAGGCTCCGCTATCATTATTCAAATATTTGGAAGATGGGTTCTGATGAGAAGGCGCCGTGGTGCTGAACCAAACCATTCCCAGAATATCTCCAGTAAATGAAAGAGCCTGCTCCATAAATATTTGGTAGGAAAGCAGGAGATTTGGGGAGTAGAAAACTCAGGGAATGATTTCTTGTGCCCATGGGTGCTGTGGATACATCCCCTGGGGGAGCCTGGGAACACACGCGGCCCTTCCCAGGAACATGGGCTGGATGGAGCCTGGGAAACCATTTAAAATCTCTTCCCTGCCCACCCCTGGGATGATCCTCTCCTCCACAGCCGTGCTGGTCTCTCAGGGGGCTCCTCTGACACCCTACAGCCATCCTAAAGCCATCCCAAAGCCGTCCCAAAGCCATCCCAAAGCCATCCCAAAGCCATCCCAAAGCCGTCCCAAAGCTGTCCCAAAGCCATCCCAAAGCCATCCCAAAGCCATCCCAAAGCTGTCCCAAAGCCACCCCAAAGCCATCCCAAAGCCATCCCAAAGCCATCCCAAAGCCATCCCAAAGCCATCCCAAAGCCATCCCAAAGCCGTCCCAAAGCCACCCCAAAGCCGTCCCAAAGCCACCCCAAAGCTGTCCCAAAGCTGTCCCCACTGACACGTCCTAAATCCTGGGAGAAGCTCCCTCGTGGATTCCTGTAATTGTGCTCCATCTCTCAGCATCTCTGCACAATCATCACCTTTTCTTTGGTCTTTTCTCTGGCATCAGCAGCCCCTGAGCAGACCCATCCCAGGAATGCAAAGCTCCTTTTCCTCCCCCTGCCCTCAGCAGGAAATGGGAGCCCCCTGTTCCCTCCAAAGGCAAAGAGCCCTTTTCAGCCTCTGCTAAATAGGTATCAATACCTGGCTTTTACAAACAGGAGGAATTAGACTCGGTAGCATTTTGCTATTTGAATGACCTACTCAGTGGAATTACAGCAGCAAACTAATCCTTTAGGAGAGATGGCTCTATCAATCTTGGGATTTTTCTAATGTGGAAGCTACTCAATTGCATCTCAGAAATCAGGGAGGTAATTACTCATGCAGACAGCACAAAATGAAAAAAAAAAAAAAGGCAAGTTCTGCTGAGTATCCCTTTTAGAAGAGGCAGTGGAACAAGGAAAACAGCCTCTATAATCAGTCAAATTCTTCCACTAATTTTTCAGGTGTTGAAGGCTATAGTGAGGATACATGCCATGAAAGTTAACAAAGCAAAGTGGCTTTAATAGAGAGTTTTACAAGAGAAAAATGCCTCTTATTAGGCAAACCCACTATTTTAGATGTAGTTCCCCGTGTTACAACTTCATTGTTTTAAACAGACGTGTTGGGAGATGGATGCGTTCCCAGATGCCTCGGGAGGCGCTGGCTGCGGTGGCAGCTGCCACTGTCCCCTCCCCAGCACCGGGACAGGGCTGTGGCAGCGCCCTGCAGGTGGGGCCGGGCAGGGACAGCCCTGGAGCAGCTCCCAAACGGGGCCGGGCTCATTTCCAGGGCCAGGGGCTCTGCAGGGACAGCCCTGGAGCAGCTCCCAAACGGGGCCAGGCTCATTTCCAGGGCCAGGGGCTCTGCAGGGACAGCCCTGGAGCAGCTCCCAAACGGGGCAGGGCCCATTTCCAGGGCCAGGGGCTCTGCAGGGATAGAGCGGGAGCCTGAGCAGACACAGAAACCCGTAAATGATGCTGAAAAGAAAGAGTACTCTGGATGTGAGGGGTTGCTTTGAGTCCTGTCTGCAGCGTTGGCTTTGAAATATTATTGCCAGGCTGGACAGCTCCTCCTGCAGCAGAGGCTGGGACAAGGGAGGGGTGGCTCTGTTTGTTGAGGAACTTCTCAATGCAATATCTGACATGAACCCCAGGGAATTGAGGGGTCAGGTAGGAATGGACCAAAATCCTCCAACAGGATGAGAAAAAAAAAAAGCAAAAAGCAGAAAAAAATCTTAAGATTTCGTTCTCTCTTTTTTTTTTTTTTTTTTTCTCTGATGTGACTTTGGGCTCCTCCACCCAGCATAAGTCTTGTGCTGAACTTTCCCATGGTATCAGGGACTTGGGGATGCTGAAGGGAAATCATAAATCCATGGAATGGTTTGGGCTGGGAAAACCCTGTAAGAGCCTGACTCCAACCCAGCACTGCCAAGGCCACCACTAACCTTTGTCCCCAAGGTCACACACACAGGGCTTTTCAGTCCTTCCAGGGATTTTAAACCCCTCCAGCCCTGCCCTGTGCCAGCTTTGCAGCTCCTCCTGGCAGAAGCTGGCAGGACTGAAGAATCAGCTGCCTCAGCCTTCCCCACGCCCTTTGTCCCCTGCCCCGGTGGGCAGCACATTTTCCTTGGTCTTCCTCTTGGCAGTGGTAAAAGCACACCAGGACCAGCACCACGGAGCTGTTCCCCCACAGCCAGTGCTGAGCCTGCCCGGCAAATGTAAAATGTTTTAATTTAATGTTTCATGCTTTTCATGGGAGCCCCGTCCCTTTAAACACCAAAACCTGATCAAGTAAATCCTCGGGGGAGCATTCCTGTGTTAAAGCAGGGGTTTGGCCATGGACTGCAGCGTGGGCTGCTGGCCTGTGAGAGCCCCCTTCAAACACTCCCGAGCTGAGAGGGTTAATTCTGGTTTCAGTTTTGGGGCTGCAGAGGGCAGGGGGAGGCAGCAGGGCTGCTCTCACCGGTGCTGTCAGTCACATTAAAAATCCAGGGGATGCTTTGGAAGGAAGGTGAGGGCCCGGAGGGTCTCTCAGGCGCTGCACAGCAGATGCCAGAGCGGGGCTGCAGGGATGCTCCGTGCCCAGCCTGGGAATTGCTGCTGTGCTGTGCCGGGCTGGGCAGCCCAGCTCCCGTCACGGGGGGCCTCTTTGCAGTGGTGATATTTGGAGATTACTGATTAAGCAGAAATAAATAACAGTGAGTCCCTCCGTTCTCAAAGACTGCCTGACTTAGCGGAGTTGTGGTAACTTACCCTGCTCCAAGAGCAGCTGGGACAGGAGCAGCAGTGCACACAAAGGCCTGGGACTGCTCTGTGTCTGTCACTCCATCCGTGGAAACTCAGCTCTGTACCAGCAGGGATTTGGGATTGTCCTGTCACATACCAGCTCCCCACCTTTTTTTTCCTTAAAGCAAACCCAGAGTGTCCTGGAGGTTCTCCCTCCCGTGCTCTGTGTGTTCCTGGGACACGTGGGCTGATCTGGCACTTTGCTGTCAGGGAATTATTCAATATCCATAAAGCAGCTTGAGCTCTGCAGGTGAAAGACCCCACAGAAGGGCAAGGTCCTGGTTTTATTCCAGATTTTGGGGGCAGAAGTGGGAATGTTTAACCCAGTGATGGGAACAGCCTGGTGGGCTGGTCTGGCTTTAGTGGGGTCTATGAACCCCAGGGTTTGTGGGGTATCCAGGATTTTTATCCATTTGTAGCATCCTTCTAAATGCTCCGCTTGAGCAGACTTTTGCCAACACTTGGGTTTTATTTTAAATATTTTAAGGAAATAACCCTTTTCCCAGGCTTTGCCAAACATTTGCCAAATTAGATGGAAATATTTCCCCCTCCAGCATTTACAGATGTTAATGAATAATTGTCACCACTCCTGTCTGCATGTTGGCAAAATAATGGTATAGTTTTATCTAATTGTATATTTATCTGATAAAGACAATTAACAGAGAAGACAGATCACCCCTCTCGAGGTGTGCTTTTATTTCTATGCAGACACAGTATTTTATGTGTTTATAGGAGTACGTGTGTGCACTGTAATGTATCTGTTTGGGGTTTTATTAATAAGAGCTTACCATTTTTACAGGTTTAACTTGCATAACATCACAGATCTTCCTCCAAAGCCAATGCATTAATTGCTAGAAAAGAACAGGAAAGCATAAACAGCCTTTCAAGGGAATAATTTTCTAAAAGTCATGATCTGCAAAGCTTATTCCTGATATCTTGAGTGCAATGGAAATATTCACCAAGGAAGAAACTCCCGTTTCAGGGCTGAAATCCTCGCTGCTCTTTTTGGAGCAGTGAGAGATTCATGTCTTCATTATAATGATCTACAGTGTATTGAAGGGGCTGCTTAGAGTCAAATTAATCTGTAATCCTGTGTTTAGTCACAATTCAGCACGATATCCCTGGAAAGGTGCACAGTGGATGAAGCACTTCCAGGGGGGCTCAGGCTGGTGTGGCTTCCGTACAGGAGTTTTCCCATTCCCAGCACTACCCTGTGCTCACCTTCATACTGGAATTAAGTTTATTTAGGGTTTTTTCAAGCTCACAGAGCTGTGAATGTTTCTTTTGGCCATCCTGAGGGGGTACCCCAGCATCGCCCCGTTTCCCCAGCCAGGCCACGGCACCCAGGGGTTTGCTGTGTGCCTGGAGCTCCTCCGAGGGCTGGGCCTGAAACTGTCCCAGGGCTGGGCCTGAAACTGTCCCAGGGCAGGAACAAAAATGTGCCTGGGGACTGCAGGGACAGGCACAGCAGGGACAGGCACAGCAGGGACAGGCACAGCCAGGACACGGCACAGCCAGGACACGGCACAGGGGTGCAGCTCTGAGCTCACACTCAGGCTCACTCAGCTCTGCACACAGCAGGGACACAAAACAAATCCTTCTCCTGCTGCACACCAGGGACAATGGGACAAGTGTGCAGGGCAAAAGCACAAACAGGGGGGGCTGAGGGAGGGACAAGAAGGATGGGACTGCATCACCTGGGGCTGCAATGGGACAGTGAAACCCCAAAGTGCAAATGGACCAGAACTGATCAAAGTGTGAGACCTCGGGACTGTTTGTCCATTTTGTGACCATTTTGTGTCCATTTTGTGCCCATTTTGGGTCCACCTTGGGTGCAGCCCTGGCCAGGCTCTCGTCCTGCCCAAGGTGTGTCCTAAAGGCCTTTCAATAAATCCCTGCTTTAGGTCTGTCCAGTCTCTGTTCCAGTTCAGCCTTCCCAAGGCATCAGTCCCACCCTACCTGCCCCTCACAGGAACCTCCTGCCTGGACCAGTCCCCAGAGCTCCTGTCCCCAGCATGGGCACCAGCTGTACCCCAGAGCCCACAGATGCAGTTTGCAGGTGCCGGTTCTCCTGTGCCTGCCAGGAAAGGCTCCAAGCACAGCCCTGGGGCTGAGATCGCAGCAGACCCAGCAGGGCCCTCTGCCCTGCACCCGCTCCTCCTCTAGCCTGGAAATTTGGTGAGCTGGTGTTTCCCACAGCTCACACTCCTGCTCACGTTCTCCTGGAGCAGCTGTGTCTCACCTCCTCTGTTGTGTCTGAATTCAAGACAGTCCAACAGATCGTCTTCTCTGAGCAGCTCCATCTTTTTTTTTTTTTTTTTTTTTGTGATTGTATTGATGAATATTTCCCATTTAGTTAATTTGCAGAAGAGAAATCCCAGCTGGCCTTCCCTCAGCCCGGCAGTGATTTTCCAGCCGTGGATCCCAGCAGAGTCACCATCACTTTGGATTTACTTTTCCCCTCTTTCCCGTGTCCGTGGCACGCAGCGAGGCTCCCCGTGCCCATCCAATAACCTCTTCCCAGCTACTTCTCCCCTAAAGAAAAGTTTTTATTTATGGCTGTGCCTGCCTGTCCCGGCTGCCCTTTAGCCGATGTCAATCCATTTTACGTTACATTTCTGTCCATTCCACTTCCTTTGCTCCCCAGACCTCAATCTGTGCACAGAGACCTTAATCTCTGATGTGGAACTTGCTCAGGCGCTGGCTGGGAGGAACAGCAATCCCAAGCCCTTCCCCACACGGTGCTGGGCTTTGCTTTCCAAAAGTTCCAAGGAAAACTGGAGCCGGGAGCCTCCTCCAAACAGCCCCGATCTCTGTGGGGAGGTTCAGCTCAGACAAATCCCCCATGGCCTGGTGCCGTGGGGCTGGCTGGGAATATGACATTTACTCACAAAACAGCTCAGCTCACATTGATTTTCGGGAGGAAGGCGTTGCTCCCCACATCTGACCGAGTGTGGAAGGGGTGGTTGTGATCCTGCCTGAAATGTGCCACAGAATAATGACAGCAGAGGCTGCTGCCAGGTCAGGAGCTGTTTCCAGACGTGTTAGCAGGCACCAAATCTGCCAAAAATATCGATTTTCAGCACCACCATTGGGTAACTCTTTCATTTCCCAATTCCCATTTCCCTTGGTCCACCTTGTTCCTCCCTCTCGTAGTTTCCTAAGGAAACACAAAGATATAAATTTTATAGAGAAAGGATGGGGGGTCTTTGAGTGAGGAGGACGTGCAGGGGGATTTGCTTCGTGGTCTCCAGTGCTATTAAGTGCACACCAAGTGTTATTTCCTTGAAGTGTGTTTGTAGGGAAAAGTTAAATTGAGGGCAGGAAAAGTTGTGGATTGGTTGTATGTATTTTTCTAAAATATCAGATTTAATTTGTTTAGGAAGTAAATGTTATCACATTTGTGAGGAGGAGCATTTGATGTTTGTGGCACGCTGTTAATTCTGTCCCTGCTGAAGGCTTGGGAAGTCTCTTAATCGTCCAATAAATCAGTATTTATGAAATAGGTGATGTTTATCAGTTGGGGTGAGGGGGGGTTTGCAGCCTTTGCAGGGGAGGTCTCTTGGAAGGACCGAGGATTTTGGTGCCTGCATTTTCTTGCTCCCTGACTCATCTGGGATTTAAAACAAACCACCCCAAAGCACCATCTCAAAAAACCGCAATAAAGGACCCTTTTAGTGGCACTGACTTCATCACACCCCGCTCCTTCCCACGAGTCTGGACAAACAAAGGGAAAACTGAGGAGCTGCAGTTCCCAGAGCCAGCCAGGGAGCACTGGGCTGGCAGTGAGGGGCCTTCCCCATGACTCACCAGCTATTCCTCCATCCCATCCCATCCCATCCCATCCCATCCCATCCCATCCCATCCCATCCCATCCCATCCCATCCCATCCCATCCCATCCCATCCCATCCCATCCCATCCCATCCCATCCCATCCCATCCCATCCCATCCCATCCCATCCCATCCCATCCCACCCCTCTCCAGCTCCCTTCTCTCCCATGGCTCCAGGAGCTCTCCCAGGGGCTCCCTCCAGCCGAGGCCCTGCTCATCCACAGGGAATGGACTCAGTCCATGGAATTGTGCTGCCTGCTGCTGCTGGAATGTCCCCTCTGACCCTGCTCTGAGCACAGGGATTGTTTTGTCCCTGTCCCTGCCTGCCCAGAGCTGCCAGGGCTGTGCCAGGGTCCGGTTCCCTTCTCGCCTCCTCCTCTGGGATGGCAAGGAAAAGGCAGAATGGATTTTGTCCCTCCACTGCCCTCTGTGCATGGGAAACGCCTCTTCCTTCCAAATCCTCTCCAAACTCTTCTCCAGACTCTGTGGAGGGCTGAGGGTTGGAGAAGGGAAGGATCCAGGGAGAGCTCAGAGCCTCTTCCAGAGCCGCAGAAGGCTCCAGGAGAGCTGGAGAGGGACTGGGGACAAGGCAGGGAGGGACAGGACACAGGGAATGGCTCCCAGTGCCAGAGGGCAGGGCTGGGTGGGAGATTGGGAAGGGATTCCTGGCTGGGAGGGTGGGGAGGCTCTTTTGTCTTCTCATTATTAGCCAGTGATCAGTCTTTTTAAAATTATCTTTTCCTATTTCATTAATTTAGCCAAGTTAGTCCCAATTTTTGTGCATTCCCTTCAGTAAACTGCTAATCCACTGATACAGTTGTGATTTCCCCTGATGTAACTCTAATGCTGTGTCATCCCTAATAACACAGTACAGAAGTTAGGGACTGGTTGATTAATATTCTGCAGATTAATAAGAATTCTCCTGCTTCTCTGAAAGAAGAGAAGCACTGCTGATCCGAGCAGCCCAGTGCTCCTGTTTTAAACACACCTGCAGCCCCTGTTCGTGTGTGGACACCTGGTTTTGTGTTTAGCTTATAAACACACACACAGACTCTGGCTCTGTTGAATCAAAATGAGCTGAATCTTGGAAAACTTTAGAAATTATTTTTCACAGGTTTTGATTTAACTTGTGTGCTCCGTGCATTTAAAAAACAGGATTTATCAAAGGGTGGAAAAGATGCCATTTTCCTGCAGTGTGTGCCTGTGCCGCTACTGCTCAGTTTGGATTTAATTCAAACGGAGCCCCAGCCTGTCTCTTCCCCCGTCCTCCTGTTTTATTAGAGAAGATGCTCGCCTGCATTAGCCACTTATTAGATAAATACAGGAAAACTGCTTGTCATTTATGGGTTTATCCATTATCCTCTCGCCCATCGGATAGAGTAGCCTGATTTCAAAGTGACAGCTGGTGGAACCTCTCCTTGATACATGCTAATCCAGTTTTTATTATGGAAAAATTGCCTGTGCTTTCAGGGAGTGAAAGGCAGTTACCAGACGTCGCTGCCGGGGGCGGGACCTTGTGATCTCTGCTCTAAGAGTCTAAAAATGAACCATTATCTCCCAGGGAAACGGGAGCGCGGCCGGGGAGCCCGCGTGGCTGGGCAGGGCGGGATGCTCGGCTGCTCCTGTCCCGGGGGAAGGAGCCCCAGCCCCGCCGCAGGCTGGGGGGCGCCTTCGGGAGGACGGGGCTGCTCCTCTGCCTGCTCCTGGGGACGTGGTGGCACTGGGAAGGTGCCACCCCTCCGCCCTGGTGGCAGGGAGTGCCTGAGAGCAGTGGCACTGTGTCCTGGGGATGTGGGGCAGGGTCCTGCAGCTCCGCACTCCTGGGGTCTGCTGGGCTCAGGCAGCGCCTGGAGATGGGCAGGGTTGGGAGAGACCCGGGAAATGCCAATAAATCCAGTACAGACCTCAGACCCTGCCGGGGAAGGACAGTGAGGAGACGAGCTTTAGAACGGGAGGGGAAATTCCGTGAGACCAAAGCCTGCTATCCCAGCCCCTGGAGCACCGAGCCCTTCTCCCCAAAATCCCACCCGAGGCAGGAGCAGTGCAGAGCAGCAGCTCCTGGAGCTGCCACTCCTGCAGCTGGCAGGAGCAGTTGGCTGTTCTCTTGCTCCCCAATTATTAATTTATCACTAAATTTATTAAAAGTCTCTAGATACCAGAATCTTAGTTAATTGAGAGAACAATAGCTGTTCCAAGCCTTGATTTCCTTTGCCTTTGACTCTATCAGATCTCACTCACTCCAACATGTGTGTTCAACCCCTGATTAAAGTCAAACACCCCGGTTTAAATTTTGAATTAGAGAAGAATTAGCACCGTGTCATCCAGGCTTGACTTGCTTTCTGAAGCTTAAATAAAAAACTTTTATCAAAGCAAGGAGTCTTGGAGGTTAAGTGCCCCTGCATGTACAGACCCTTAAAGATACTTTTCTTGGAGACATTGAAAGGAAAGAAATGGAAAAAAAATCTCAAGTGGAGACATATTAAAAAAAAAAGAAACAAAAAAAAAGTCTCTATTCTTTTGACTTTGTACAAAATATTTGTTTTGCTGTCAATATGCTCTGTATGAACTCTGATTTTACTGAACTCGGCTGGATTTGAGGCAAAGCATGAGGAATTTGTGTGCATGGATGCCTGGCTGCAAAGAGCATTTTGAGACATTCAGCAGTTCGGTTTGATATTGGTTATGAAAGTAGTGGTGAAGGAAATAAGGCAGCAGGGAGGAGCCTTGGTTTTGTCAGAGCTGCTCTGGTCGGTCCCTAAAAGTCAGGTATTTGTGTCCGGGGCGAAGTTGTGTTCTCCTCTCAGTACAGCTCGTCCTGGAGTTCAAACAATTCCTTTGGTGAGGGTTCCTGACCTTCCCACAGCTCCTGGAGCCAGGATTCCCCAGGACGCTGCATTTCCCTGTGGCATTACTGAGGAACTCAGTTTTCAAACATGCCCAGAGGGAGGGGAGGTGTTAACAAAGGAGTGCCAGGGGTCAAACAGAGCCCCGGAGTGGGGTGGGGTGGAAGGACTCCACAGCCCATCCCATTCCAGCCTTTCCAGCAACACCTCCCACTGGCCCAAGCTGCTCCAAGCCCTGCCCAGCCTGGCCTGGGATGGGGCAGCCACACCTTCATATGCACAGAAAAACAAACCTGGAAAAACTGGTGCCTACAAAACTGATGCTTTTCCAGTATTCCAGGAAATGGCAGCTCTGCTGAGGAGGGGGGAAATGGGGCCTTCCTGCCTTCCCCTCCCTTCTGTCCCCATTCCCAATCCATCCCAGTATTGCCAGGCGCTGCACCCATCATTTCATTGGAACAGGTACCAGCCAGCTGGTCCAGCTTGCAAAGTTCAAAACACGAGCAGGAGAATGAATCTGACTCTGAGAATGCAGTGAGTGCTTTGGTGAGCTCGTGTTAATTATCTTATCAAGAAACCAAGTGGCAGGCGCAGATCTGGCTCTGGGTGCTCGGAGCTGCTTCCAGCTCCCAAGGGAAACGGGGGCTGTGCATGGACCCTTTATGGGACCCAAATTCCCTGCTCTGGGTTTTGGGCACAAAGCAGCCCCTGCACAGAAATCTGGGGTGGAGAACTCCCTGTGCTCCTCTCCCACCCTGACCATCAGCTGCTGGGGAAAGCCAGGCTCAGAACCCATGGAATGTTTGTTTTGGGGTCCCTGTGCTGGGAAGCTGCCTGGGAATGGATGTGCTGACACTGAACTGCTCCATTCCCCCAGACCCTCCCGCTGACCGTGGGGAACGGGCTGAGGGTTTGGTCCTGGCTCTGGAAATGGAAATGTTCTGTTCCCCAGCCTGTTTCCCATGCATGTGGCATATGTTCTGTGCCGTGAAACTAAAATCCCAAACCTTTAGGAAAGGGATGGGGAGGACTCTGTGGGCCCAGCCACGGCCCACGGCAGCTCGGAGATGGGAACGTTCCCACCACTGCTCCCAGCTGGGACCGAGCTCCTCCACCACGGGCTCCAAATGATCTATAAATATAGATAAATAGGCACATGGCTGGGCTGTGGATGGCATTTCATCCCCCATTCTGAATTTCCGGGGTTTCGTGGATTTAACTTATTTGAACACAGTTTTCTGTGATTTAATATGGAATTATTTTAGATCAGAAACTGGTAGGAAAAGAGCTGACACTCTTTTTGCTGCTGCCTCCCCCTCCCCGCCCCCCTTTTTAAGGGAAAGAGCTTTATCTTAATTAAAGTTTAATTAAGGATCACGTTTGGCAGTACTTTTCACACCGATCTACACCAGCAGATTTTCTAAGGCTTAACTTTATCGTGCAGAAAATCCTCTTTTATTACTCCCAACCTGTTGTAAAAGCTGTTGGCACAGAGCGATGGCTGCTTCATTCAGTGGCCTTGTTTGCCGCTGGAAAATTCCCAAGTCTCTGGAGATAGCACCACTGTGGTTCAATTTAATATCTGTCCTATCACTACAAGACTCTAGCTCATTATTAATGATACTATTCATTAATTTCTTGTTGGGCTGATGTTGTTATTTATTAAAATATTAAAGAAAGCTCCTGAGACACATACATAATGAGGGACACCTCCATCTCCGTGCTCACGGGCTCGGGAATGGCTCTGGTGGAGCTTTGCCCCCACTGCAGCCTCTCCTCCCTCATTAGTCCTCCCGGCTCTGAGTGACACCGTAAATCCATTTTGTGCTCGGCCCAATCGGCGCCTCTTACAAATGGGGGGCTCTCTTTTTTTAATGAGCCATTCCTATGCAAAATGAATTGACTGCTGTCTAACTCATCTAATCTGCCCCTATTTGGGGGAAGGACTAAATTGCCTATATTTATATAGGGAATAAATAAAAGCCGACAGATTTTTTTCCCTTTCCGGTCTTACATTTGGAAAATTTCAACACCATAAATTCTGGGCTTTAAGGACCTGCCACCTTAGTTAACTAAAGCCCAGCGTGACATTTAGAGGCGTGATGGTTGTATTTAAAAAAGCCTCCACCAGCAGTTTGTGCCCCGCCTCGGCCGCGGGACGCCCTCCCTCCCGCGCCCAGGTATCGCCTCCAGAAATTCCGAGGGCTCTTGATGTATGGCTCACCCTTTTCAGCACAGGCATCTCACACTCGCGGCACTCGTGCCTGCTCCGAGCCGGGCACGGCCAAATAAATCAAATAAACTCGTAATTAATTTAGCGGTGATGTCACACTCCGGGCCGGGTGTTGGACCCGTGTTAAGGGTCTCTTTTTGGCTGGCTGGCACGGATGGAATCTGCATAACAATCGGGGTGGCATCTGAAGGTGAAGTTTTAATTTGTCCTGTAGGGTTGTTATTTTCACCCCGCGCAAATAATGAAGAAATACCTCCCTGTTTTCCGAGGATTAGCTGGGCATAATTGCAGCCTGGTTTGATCCCTCTTTTAATAACGCCCCTCTCAGCCCCAGCCCCTCCAGCAGCTTTGTGTGGATCGAAGCTGCTCCCATTTGCACACACCTCCAGGGCTTTGTGCTGGGCAGCTGCAGCCGTGTGCTCCCGAGAGAAAACCCTTTATGGGCACAGCACCCTGACACCAAACAGCCCCAAACCGGGAAAGGGTGACACAGGGACTGCTGCTGAGCTGGCAGGGAACATTTCCCTCCAAAAGGAACTTCTGGAGCCTGTCCTGGTCCTTCCTTTTCTTCCTGAGACAAAATATGATCTCCCTGAAGCGACCGCTGCATTGCTTTCACAACCTGCCTGTAAATTTAGACCCTTGCCCAGTTTAAACAGAATTAAGCCCTTTCTTGTGTGTTCCTTGCTGACAGTCTGGCCTGGCCCCGTGGATTCTCTGACTCCTTTTCTCAAAGTTGACACAGATTTAGTGTGATTCAGGTGCTGTTTGTGACCTGCTGTGTGGCTTTGGCTGGCAGGGCTCTGTCACTGCTGGGGGAAGCTCTGGGCATGCTGGCACAGGGCTGTGGGTGGAGGGATACTCCCTCAGGAGGGCACAGGAGTGTTCAGGGTGGGATATTCCCTCAAGAGGGCACTGCTGTGCTCAGGGTGGGATATTCCCTTATTATCCCACCCTGGGCAGAGCAGTGCCCCCTGCCCCCCTGAGGGAATATCCCACCCTGAGCACCCCTGTGCCCCCCTGAGGGAATATCCCACCCTGAGTACCCCAAACTCAGTGGCACAATCAGAGGCTTAGTTCTGTTTTCTGGTCTTTTATTTTCAAGGCCATTCCCTTGTAGGGTTGGTTTTTTTGAGGGGAGGGGTCTGTACTTGCACAGGTACAGAGCAGTAGCATTGCCAAGTCAGTGTAAAACCCACCGTGGGGTCACACCCACAAATTTGCAGGATAATAATAATAATGATGATGATGATGATGATGATGATGATGATGTTTGCATGCTCTCCTTTGAATTACACATTTCACTTGAATAACACATTTTCACATGACTAAACCATACCATTTTGTTGTCTGCTGTTAGGGGGCATTCTTGTGTTTGGTCACAGGTGGGACTCAATACTCCTGGAGGACTTTTCCAACCTAAACGATTCTGAGATTCTCTTTTATTCTTCACTTCCCAAAACACTGTGGGTCGCTTGAAGCTCCTCTAACAAAGCTGGGCCCTTTTCCCATTGCTGCCTCTCTGGAAGTTCCCAGCTGTGCCACGTTCTGGGCTCGTGGTTGAAGGCAGCAGGGCTGGAGCTGCTGAGCAGCAGAAATCCCCTGGCCTGGGGGCCCAGCAAATCCCCCCGGAGCTGCATGCACAGGGCAGAGCTGGCCTGGGGGGATCCTGTCCCACCGCAGCCTCCAGAGGAGAGGGGGATTTGGGGAGAGGTGGCATCAAACAGCCCGGGGGATCTGGGGAGAGGTGTCACCAAACAGCCCGGGGGATCTGGGGAGAGGTGTCACCAAACAGCCCGGGGGATTTGGGGAGAGGTGTCACCAAACAGCCCGGGGGATCTGGGGAGAGGTGTCACCAAACAGCCCGGGGGATTTGGGGAGAGGTGTCACCAAACAGCCCGGGGGATTTGGGGAGAGGTGTCACCAAACAGCCCGGGGGATTTGGGGAGAGGTCATCAAACAGCCCGGGGGATTTGGGGAGAGGTCATCAAACAGCCCGGGGGATTTGGGGAGAGGTGTCACCAAATAGCCCGGGGGATCTGGGAAGAGGTGGCATCAAACAGCCTGGGGGATTTGGGAGAGGTGGCATCAAACAGCCCCAGCCGTGCACAGGGAAACGCCACCAGTGAGGGTTCCTGGAGGGGCCACCGCAGCCACACCACGGTTGTATTTCAAAGGCTGGGATTTTTTTTCTTTGCCTTCTTTCAAGGAACTGTGAAGGTTTTAATCTGGGTGTAGCTTTCACTGCAAACGTGCTGCCAGAGCCAGCAGAGCCCCTGGCACAGCGATTCCTGTGATTTGTGGGAAGGGACAATTTGCTGGAGGTCTCTGAGGCTCTGTGGGGAGGGTTAATAACTCCTGGAGAGGTGGGAGAAAAGAAAGAATTTTATGTCTCCTGCAACCTGCAAGACTATGAAATGTTTCCAAGTGTAATTTTCTTGAAGTTAAAGTTGAGGTTATTAAGGTTCACTTAGCAGATAAAGTTTGCCACAATATTCTTGGTCTCTATGATCAGATGACAAGATTTCTAATTTATAAAAGCAGAGCAGGATGTTGGGGGCTCTGAACCATGCTCAGGGGATACACCCAGGGCCTCCCAGCTCCTCTCCCTCACACGTATTTTTATTTACAGGGAAATTTGAAAGCAATGCATTGAAGTTCCCCCAGTCACCCTCGGAGCTGGTTTCAATTTGTTTGTCTTTGTAAAGCTCGGTGCAGGCAGCGCCGGGGTCGGGAGCTGGGGGTGCTGCTGGCGGCCCGGGGCGCTCCATCCCAAACCTGTGGAATTGCTGTGCTCCTGATCATTTTATAAATGGGTGTTCTGCTGGAACTGCTGGGAACGCGGGTCGCCTTTGAAAGAGGAACAGGTTAACGCCAGCGCGGAGAAAACCCGAGCAGATTTAGAAGGAATTTAGAGGGAAAGGAGGGTTTTCATACGGAATGGGGGTTGTTATTGCATTCCTGACTTTGTGACTCTCGGTGCAGTCGTTGTTTGGTGCTTTAAAAACACAAAGGGGTGCCCTACATGGATGTGAATTTATTTATTCCAGGCAAAGCACGGCCAGGATTTCTGGGCTGTGGTGCAGCTGATGGAGACCTTCAGAGCCTGTGATGGTATCATGATAAAAAGAACCAGTCAGACAGAAATGTGAACCTCAGACAAATCTGCCTCACTCCGTTCGTGCTGCCCCTCATGGGCTGCAGCAGAGCTCCACCAGCAAAGCTTCTGCTCCCCTGTGGAAAAAGGAGAGCCCTGGCAGTGTCCCAGGCCAGGCTGGACGGGGCTTGGAGCAGCCTGGGACTCCAACCCAAACCAGTCCAGGATTGTAAATTATGACCAAGGCAATTCTTCACCTTTTGAATAAACTGAGCAGGTTAAACTCGTGTCTCTCCCTCTGCAGCTCTGCCACTCCAGTCACTCCTGAGGGGCTTCTCAGGACCTTCTTGAATTGTTCAGCCTCTTTCTCTGGAATGTGGACACCAAAGGAGGCCAGGCTGGGCATTGCTGGTCTCACTAATACAGCATTTGTTGATAAATCCACCTGCCTCTTCCTGCTTGCTCTCCCCTTCCCTGTCACTGACAGAGTGGATAAAGAACTACAGAGCATGAAAAGTTATTTCTGACCTCTTGCAGTTGTATTAGTGTAAGAGAACAGCACCTTTCATATCAGCGATGTTTGTTGTATTAATGAGGCAAAAATAGCCATTAACGAGCCCTGAGCATGCACTTGAATTTCAATAAGTGCTTTCTGTGCAGAGCCAAGCAGAGATCACACATCAGACTTAGCAGCTACTGGCTATGGCCAATTTTTAAAACACAGACACTTCATTTGGAAGGTTTTCTAATGCTAAGATGGAGATCTTAAATTAAATACCCGATCATCTAAATTCATCCAGTGTTTGATTTTTAGGTCTTACTGCTTCATCCAAGCTCAAGATGAAAAGACAGGCGTTAAAATGTATAAATATGCTCAGTTCCTCAGCCAGCTCTAATTGCCTAATGCCCCTCCACACGTTACTTAAAATGGATCACGACTTAAGAAGACTTATGTACATTCCACGGATAAAATGTATTGATTTCCTGCTCTCTCTCTTGGCAGAGGAGCGCACAAAGGCAGCGGTGTGTTCTCACAGCGATCCCACCCTGCCCAGCACGGAGAGAGCACAGCCTGCCCGAGCCTGGCAGCCCCTCAGGGGCTGGGGGACACCAACCCCCTGTGCCCTGCAGGGTGGGACCCGGGCAGGCAGGGCCCCTCGCTGGCAATGCCACCGGGAGCTGCACTGGGGCTGCAGACGGATCCTGAGCGCCCCCGAGCTCTGATCCTGCCCCGCTGCCTGTGCTGGCACTGCCAGGCTCTGCTGGAGCTCATCCCAGCCCCCTGCGCCTGCTGCGGGCTCTGGGGCTGTTTGTGTCCCTGCAGGGCCAATCCATCCCCATGCAGGGTTTGGGGCTGTTTGTGTCCCTGCACAGCCCAGCCCAGCAGGGTTTGGGGCTGTTTGTGTCCCTGCAGGGCCAGCCCAGCAGGGTTTGGGGCTGTTTGTGTCCCTGCAGTGCTGCTGGCCCTGTCTGCTCCAGCCTGGCCCTGGGCACTGCCAGGGCTCCAGGGGCAGCCACAGCTGCTCTGGGAATTCCAGCCCAGCCAGGAATCCCTTCCCAATCTCCCACCCAGCCCTGCCCTCTGGCACTGGGAGCCATTCCCTGTGTCCTGTCCCTCCCTGCCTTGTCCCCAGTCCCTCTGCAGCTCTCCTGGAGCCCCTCTAGGCCCTGCCAGGGGCTCTGAGCTCTCCCTGGAGCCTTCCCTTCTCCAGGGGAACATTCCCAGCTCTCCCAGGCCGGCTCCAGAGGGGCTCCAGCAGTGCTGTGAAACATTCCATTCCCATTTAAACTTTTCCTTCTCCGTGTTGCACGGGAATGTCCTGCCCTGTCCTGCTCCCTGGGTGGGAGCACTGGGGGCTGTTCACAGGTTTGGGGTTTGGGGTGCCCAAATATTGCCCCATAAAACCCCTGGCCCCGTTCCTGCTGAGTGACTGGGCACACTGGGAATGTTCCAGCACTGGGAACATGGGCACACTGGGAATGTTCCAGCACTGGGAACATGGGCACACTGGGAATGTTCCAGCACTGGGAACATGGACACACTGGGAATGTTCCAGCACTGGGAACATGGACACACTGGGAATGTGGGCACACTGGCACAGGGCTGTGCCCACCACTCCTGGCTGGGTGTTTTCCCTCCCACACGCTCGGGATGGATGTTCCCTGTCCATCCCTGAGCTGGGAGCACACGGAGCCTCCTGGGGAGCTCTGCCCTCAGCCCGAGCACAGCCCTGCCCTCAGCAGCCACCAGCTCCAGCCCAAACCGTGCCCTGCCACTGCCCCAGCTCACACCAGCCTGAGGGCTCTGCTTGTGCCAGGGGTTAGGAAATGTTGGCTGTCCACTTCAGGGCTTTTTCAGCACTCCAGAACATCTTGTTAGTGGTGAGTTTTTCCTTCTTGCCACGCTCTCAACCTCTTACCTTCCAAAAAAGGGAAAAGTATAAATCTGTGTTTCTCAAATTAAGCATTTGGTCAATAGGAGTTCCAAGGTTTGGGTCTATATGTCTATAGCATTCCTTCCTGGCATATTTGGCTTTGAATACATAGAGAAAATAGAGAGGGAGGTACTTTTACATCTTTAGAAAAATACACACAAAAGTTCTTTTAATGTAAGAATTAATTTATGTTATTCTATGAATTAAATTATTAACAAATTCTGTATTAAACTGGAATTATTCAAAACTACATAGGCTCACACTCAGGAGGTGAATCTGTTATGTGTAGACTCAGAATTGTAAAATCCCAGAATCCCAGAACAGTTTGGGCTGGAAGGGACCTCAAAGCCCACCCAGTGCCACCCCTGCCCTGGCAAGGACACTTCCCCTGTCCCAGAGTGCTCCAAGCCCTGCCCAGCCGGGCCTGGGACACTTCCAGGGAGGGATTCCTTCCCAATATCCCATCTGACCCTCCTCTGTTCCAACGTGAAGCCAGCCTCCTTTCCCTGTCCCTCCAGACCCTGTAATTTTTCTCTCTCCATCTTTCTTGTCATTCCCTTCAGGTACTGGAAGGCCACATTTAGAATTTATGCCATTAGAATTTTATGCCAAATTGAATGTGAAATTTTAAATTAAGCAACAACAACAACAATAAAAAAATGCACAGAACTTTCAGAAAGTTTCAGGGGAAAAAACCCCAGCACCTGCCTTGCCTTTCCCATCCCATCTGTATGAAAATCCCTTTGATTCCCTTCTCCGAGGCTGTGTGTGGCTGTAATTGTGCTGCTGGAGGTGTGTGAGGGGAGTCAGGTGAGCACAGCCAGGGGAGATTGATGGAGCCGTGTTGGGCTAATGCAGAGCAAGAGATGCTAAAGGCTCGTGACGCTCACATTTGCCTGTTCCATTACTGTGCTCTAAATGTTGTTTCCTCGCTGCCTCCTGAGCTGATATTTCGCTCATCTTGACTGACTTTATTAAAAAAAAAAAAGATTAAAGCCCCCCCCAAGAAAAATGAAAACAGAAGAGCAAAATAATCTCGCCCTCATTTTGCATGGAGGCATTTTGGAGGCTCCCAGGCCGTTGTTTTTCATCTCAGATTAGAGCAAATTCAGCAAATCTCCTGTGCAGACATGGGCTGGCTCTGCGGGCTGGGGGACAGGAGCTGGAGAAAGACTGTCCCCAGTGTGTCACTGTCCCCAGTGGGTCACTGTCCCTCCATGGG
Organism: Prinia subflava; assembly: GCF_021018805.1. NCBI lineage: Eukaryota > Metazoa > Chordata > Aves > Passeriformes > Cisticolidae > Prinia > Prinia subflava. The sequence continues at coordinate 38,360,644 of NC_086252.1, read as the reverse complement.
TCACTGTCCCCAGTGGGTCACTGTCCTCAGTGGGTCACTGTCCCCAGTGGGTCACTGTCCCTCCATGGGTCACTGTCCCCAATGGGTCACTGTCCCTCCAGTGGGTCACTGTCCCCAGTGGGTCACTGTCCCTCCATGGGTCACTGTCCCTCCAGTGGGTCACTCTCCCCAGTGGTTCACTGTCCCCAGTGGGTCACTGTCCCTCAGTGGGTCACTGTCCCTCAGTGGGTCACTGTCCCTCAGTGGGTCACTGTCCCTCAGTTGGTCACTGTCCCTCCATGGGTCACTGTCCCTCCATGGGTCACTGTCCCTCAGTGGGTCACTGTCCCTCCATGGGTCACTGTCCCCATGGGTCACTGTCCCTCCATGGGTCACTGTCCCCCAGTTGGTCACTGTCCCCCAGTGGGTCACTGTCCCCAGTGGGTCACTGTCCCTCAGTGGGTCACTGTCCCTCAGTTGGTCACTGTCCCTCCATGGGTCACTGTCCCTCCATGGGTCACTGTCCCCAGTGGGTCACTGTCCCCCAGTGGGTCACTCTCCCCAGTGGGTCACTGTCCCCAAATGGGTCACTGTCCCTCAGCTTCCTGGGGACAACCTCGGGTTAAAAACCCCAACACCCGAAGATGGGCTGTAAATGTGCTGAGGTGGGCTTGGCTGTAAGTGTGAGGAGGGGGCTTGGCTGTAAATGTGCTGAGGTGGGCTTGGCTGTAAATGTGAGGAGGGGGCTTGGCTGTAAATGTGAGGAGGGGGCTTGGCTGTAAGTGTGAGGAGGTGGGCTTGGCTGTAAGTGTGAGGAGGTGGGCTTGGCTGTAAATGTGAGGAGGGGGCTTGGCTGTAAATGTGAGGAGGTGGGTTTGGCTGTAAGTGTGAGGAGGGGGCTTGGCTGTAAATGTGAGGAGGTGGGTTTGGCTGTGAGCCTGCTGAGGTGGGTTTGGCTGTAAGTGTGAGGAGGTGGGTTTGGCTGTAAGTGTGAGGAGGTGGGTTTGGCTGTGAGCCTGCTGAGGTGGGCTTGGCTGTGAGGTGAGGCAGGGTTGGGTCAGCAGGAGCGGGGTAGAACAAGGTCAGGACAGGATTAGATCAGAGATTTGGGCAGGTTTGGGTAGGAGGGACCTCAAATGCTGCTTATTCCACCCCTGCCATGGCAGGGACGTGTCCAAGCCCCAGTGTCCAGCCTGGCCTGGGCACTGCCAGGGCTCCAGGGGCAGCCACAGCTGCTCTGGGAATTCCAGCCCAGCCAGGAATCCCTTCCCAATCTCCCACCCAGCCCTGCCCTCTGGCACTGGGAGCCATTCCCTGTGTCCTGTCCCTCCCTGCCTTGTCCCCAGCCCCTCTGCAGCTCTCACAGGCCACCATTTCACCTTAAATAAGGGGATTAAAATAATCTCTAAAATGTATTAAGACATAGATTCAAAATTGAAGAAATCAAGGTCTCCAAACTTGATACCCAGACTGGAATTACACTTTTGCCCTCCTTTAGGACACTGTGACTTTTAGTTTTGACAGAAATCATTTGGAATTTCTCGATAGGTTGAAGTTGAGAATTTGGCGATTTTCTCTTGGAAAAATGGAGGTTTCTGTGCACCTGGGCACAAATTTTCTCTGTCTTTAGGCTGGATTTCTTCAGGTTGAGATTTTGATTTTTTTTTTTAATTTACCTGTTTATTTTAAATTTTTTTAAGGAGTCATGCTTTAACTCTCCTCTATACCAAACACATTTTTATTTCAAAATATCCTGTGGCCCACAGTTTCTCATTTTGCAACACGCCCCAATATTTTATTTGGAGGGAAATTCCCGGGGCTGAGCTGTGGGCGAAGCTGCTCTGATTCCCCAGAATGTGGAGAGCTCTTTCCCCCCTCCCAGGTTTCCCATTCCTGCTCCGGGCTGGGGTTCTCCCCCCATTTCTGGTGCTGGGCTCACAGAAACGCTCCCAAAATTCCTCCGTAGCTTCGCCCTGGAAATCTCCGTGCCCTTGCTCAGGCTGGGCTTTGCTGGGTGCTGCTGGCTCCGTATTTCAGATTAAAATCCCATTTAAAGCCCCCTGGTTCTGAGGCTGTCCCCAGTCCAGGCAGGATCAGCCCTGCTCCCTCCCTTTGCCACCTGGGTGGAACTCCTGCTATCTGATTTTTCCTGTGCTGCTGCCATTAGAGGGAAATGATTTTTCTTCCGTTTGCTCAAAGCCAGATTTAAAGGCAGGTCCCCGAGGCAGCAGGAAAGTCGATCCCCTAAGCTACTCCCTCATTGTTTGCTTTTTTACATGTAATATCCCATTTCTGAGCCGGGCTGTAATTTAAAATACAGCACACGCTACGTAAATACATCCCTCAGAAATGGGCTAATATGACATTTAATGGAAATTAACTGCTTTTATTGTGGTGTTTTGTTGCACCGCCACCTGAAAAATGGATAAATCCACTTCATATACATAGAAATATTGCCCAGGCTTTTCCTCTTGCCAGTTCCTTGACTTTAAATGGATGTAGCTGCAGTTATGCTGCTGAGCTCGTTTAAAATATATCCAAATATATGTAATTTTAACTACGGCAGTCCACCTAAGAGTTCCACCTGCTTCTCTCCCCCATTAGTTATGTACTTCTAGCACTGGAAAATGCAGAGACCCGTGGGGAAATTCCAGATAAACCCCGGCATTTATTGCAGGGCTGGAGCAGCAAAGGGTTACTTGAGCCCAGGCATTGTAAGTACAAGCAACAGGACTCCATTGGCTTTAATTTGTCCATGTCTTTCATTTGATACTCCCAGTATTAATAGCTTTGCAAGGAAATTCTGCAGTCATTAATCATAATAATTAATCAGATCCAATTATATTGCATATAAATGCGAACAAATTGCTGAAAAAATAATGATCTATCACCAACATGTCACGAGGAAAAAGAGACTAAAATAGTAATTAGAAGCAGGGATTTAGTTGTGTGCAAGTACTCTGCGCCTGATTTTAGCAGTGTGATGATCTGATGATGTAATTAGTGGGAAGAAAGTCAAGCAGGCTTTTGCAGCAGACCCCTTAATGACTGTGCAACGCAGGGAAAAATATCCTTGCATTGCTGACTGCTTTTATATTTACCACTAATCCCTCGCTGGTTCGCAGAGATGCTTGGAAAAATGTGGCTTCTGGCATTTTCCACCCAGATCGCCTTGAGGTGCTCCCAAAATGTGCAGAATTCCCCCCAAAATTGGTGTGGGGCAGCAGCGCTTTAACCCTCTGCACAAAGGGTGTGATCTACTCATTCTGGGAAATCCAGGAAATCTACTCATTCTGGTAAAATATAGGAAATCTACTTATTCTGGTAAATTTAGGAAATTTACTCATTCTGGTAAATCTAAGAAATCTGATTCTGGTAAATCTAGGAAATCTGCTGGTTCTGGTAAAATATAGGAAATCTACTGATTGTGGTAAATCCATTAAATTTACTCATTCTGGTAAAATATAGGAAATCTACTGATTGTGGTAAATCCATTAAATTTACTCATTCTGGTAAAATATAGGAGATCTACTGATTCTGGTAAAACCATTAAATTTACTCATTCTGGTAAAATATGGGAAATCTACTCATTGTGGTAAATCTAAGAAATCTACTAATTCAGATAAATCTAGGAAATTACTCATTCTGGTAAAATCCAGAAAATCTGATTCTGGTAAATCTAGGAAATCTGATTCTGGTAGAATTAACTCTGGGTGTAGCAGATTTAAATCTGTGCCTAGATTTACACCCATTATTAGCAGATTTCAATCTGGGTGCAAATATTCTAATTTCCTGTGGCTGTTTCTGTGGAAATGCTCTGCACAAGGGCCCCGTTTCCTGCCACTCCAGGTGCAGGGGAACAATTCCTGCTGGGGTTTTGATGTTTTATTTTCTCGGTGTGGCTCCAGGGCAGTGCCAGCCCCCGGCCCCTCTCCCACAGCACCCCCAGGCAGATTTGGGGTGCCCTGCCAGGCACGCCCTGCTCAGCACACGCTGAGGGAGCCTCAAGCAGAGTTTGCAGGAGCAGCACCCCCAAGTCTTTAAACTCCCGTGCCTGGCTCCAGTGGATTACACTTGAAACACTGACTGAAGATTGATGAGCAGGTTTATGACAGATTTTCTACTTGAAAATAAATGTGAAGTTCATCATAGTTTTCAATACTAAGCACTGCACTTTCCTGCCTTTGATCTGGGTGTTGTGACTACTACAAAGAAATAAAACCTTATCTTACCTTTTCCAGCATCTACTGCAGAAGACCTCAATAATGCATAAGAACATCTGGAAGTGCGGTAATTTCGGCTATCAGAGATAAGAATTGACACAAAACAGGTAAACCCTACAAAGTCATCATGTTGAAATGAGCTGATTAAGGTCTGGGAACATAAAACATCGTGTAGAACGTTTTCATGCTTGCTGCATCTTCCCATTTTCTATATATTTATATAGAAAAGAAGGAACGCCAATTATTTCCTCTTTTTTTTTCCCGGTGTGTTTAATAGGTTGATTAGCTGGAAGCTATAATATATTTTTATATAAAGAGACAGGAGTGACTGCAAATCTATTGCCATCCATTTCTGTTTGGAGTTAACTGTGGGTTCATAGAAAATACATGGGCATAGTAAACAGGGGTTTGAAATGACAATTTTTTACTGGTTGCAAGTGCTAATTGCTAGTTTCTCAAGGGTATAGAATTAATCACCTGCTAGATTTACAGTCTCTAGGTTGAGACCTGAGGATGGAGGCAATAAGAAAAGCTCTTGAGGGACATATCATATGGTGAGTCTAAATATCAGTCTCTATGCATATGTAAATTGGCAACAAAGTTTTTTCAAAGCTCAAGTATGCTAATTTCAAACAGGCAAGACTAAAGCTCGCTTTTAGCAGCTGTTTAACGTCTGCCTGTGGGTGGTAGAGAGAGCTTAAAATACAAGCAAACAGTGGTGCATAAGTAATTAAGCAACATTTTGCTGGGCATAAATAATTCTGTTTATATTGCTCTTTGAAGAGTATGGAATACGAAATAACAGCTCGAGTGCACCTTTGGTCACCAGAGGTTGGCTGTGCCTCCTCTTTACCTTTGTGCTGCTCCCACCTTTCCCAGGCAGGAATTAAACGGGGTCGGGGCTGCTCCTGTCGTTTGTGAACTTCACTCTGCATTGCAGCAAAACAAAACAGGCGCTGGGAAGTTCTTAACGAGGTGTATTGGCAGCTCAAAGAATTCCCCTTCTCTTTTCCCCTCAAATAATTCCTCTTCCCTTTTTCCCTCAAATAATTCCCTTTCCCCTCAAATAATACTCCTTCCTTTTTCCCCTCAAATCATTCCCCTTCCCTTTTCCCCTCATAAAATTCCCTTTCCCTTTCCCCTAAATAATTCCCCTTCCTTTTTCCCCTCAAATAATTCCCCTTTCTCTTTTCCCCTCAAGTAATTCCCTTTTCCCCTCAAATAATTCCCTTTTTCTTTTTCCCCTCGAATAATACCCCTTCCTTTTCCCCTCAAATAATTCCCTTTTCCCCTTAAATAACTCCCTTTTTCTTTTTCCCCTCAAATAATTCCCTTTCCCCTAAATAATTCCCCTTCCTTTTTCCCCTTAAATAATTCCCTTTCTCTTTTCCCCTCAAAAAATTCCCTTTCCCCTCAAATCATTCCCCTTCCTTTTTGCCCTCAGTAATTCCCTTTTCCTTGGTGGCCCACTGCAGCTCCCCGGTGCTGCGGAGGGCTCTGGGCAGGAGATTCATCTGTTTGGAGATCTCTGCACTTTCAGCACATCAAAGCTGATAACATTATGCTGCATGTGCTATTTTGCTAAATTGTTAAAATTAGTGAGTCAACTCCACTATTTTCAAGGTCATAAGGCTGTTGATAATCCATAAAACAAAACAGCCTGACTTTTGCAGTTGTTATCACTTAAATTATTGCATGCATTAAAATAATAAGATGGTTGCCTTTATGGGATTCTCCTAAACCTGGGAGCCACTGAAGTGGCTGAGCACAAAACGCTCGTGTAATTTTGATGGCTGCTCTGAACTGCCAGAATTGACTAAAAGCTGGAAAAACTAAAACAGAGAGATTTAAAAAATATCTCATTTGACTCAGTAAAGACCTTGAAATTAATCACAAGGAGGATGAAAGATGTAACACGATTTGGGAACATCTAGTCTGGAAAAAAGGATTATAAGTGCTGGCTGTGATAAGAGTCGGGGTTTTAGGACTTGGGTTTGATTAAATGCTGATGGTTTAAAGAATTAGGAGTTAAAAGAAGAGGTGGTTTTGGAGGAAACCCTGTGTGCTGTGTGCTGCAGCGAGGGCTGGCACCAGGATCCCCCCTGGTCTGGGAGCACCAGGATCCCCCGGTCTGGGGGCACAGGGAAGGCAGCAGGAAGGGAGGGAAGGGAGCCCTGTGCAGCAGAAATGGGCTGGGTTTGGAGCTGGGGGCTGTGGGGAAATCGGGAGGAGCTGGAACAGCTCCTCTGTTTGTGGCATTTTCCTGTTTCCTTGGAAGTTCGGATTCGCGGATGCCCGGGCAGGTCCCGGCTGCTCCAGCCCTCCTCAGCACCTTTCTTTGGGAGCACCCGCAGGGTGCTGGCTCCCAGGCCCTTCTAACTCAGCCTTCTCTTTGCCTTCCCTCCCGATCTGCTCACCCTTCTCTCCGAGTTTAATTATTCATTCCCTAATTTGCTGCCTCTCCCGCACGCTCCCCTGGCAATTTGTCACTGCGGCTGAGCTGATGGGGAGCTGTTCCAGAGCCTCCAGCACAGCCCAGACAAACCCAGCCTGGCCAGGCCTGGCTTAGGAGTGTCCCCTCACTGCCTCCAAATCCCAAACAAGAGGAGCCACGTGGATCCTGCATCCCTGGCATGTCCAAGGCCAGGCTGGACAGGGCTGGGAGCAGCCTGGGACATGGAAGGGGTGGGATGGGATGGGATGGGATGGGATGGGATGGGATGGGATGGGATGGGATGGGATGGGATGGGATGGGATGGGATGGGATGGGATGGGATGGGATGGGATGGGATGGGATGGGATGGGATGGGATGGGATGGGATGGGATGGGATGGGATGGGATGGGATGGGATGGGATGGGATGGGCTCTAAGGTCCCTTCCACCCTAACCACTCTGGGATTCAGTGATCCATCACGTGGGTGTAAATTTTATGCCTGGTTGTGGGACCAGCAGTGCTGGAGGAGTCGATGGCCTGGAAGTGCATTTATTATTCCAGGTCACTTCCAGGTGACCCCGCAGGCACCGGCAGGAATGGAATGGGGCAGCAGAGGAAAATACAGGAGGGGAGGGTTCCCCAGACCTCACCAGGCTGGGTTTGGTCCTCCTGGTTCCTGGTACTCCGTGTTAAACACAGAATTGTGCATGGAAGGCTCTGGGAGTTCAAAATGTAGGATTTGCTAAATGGCTCTCATGATGCTGTGCCAGGACAAAGATACTCAAAGCTGTTCACATCCTAAAGGAATATTATGTTAAAGGTCCCTTCAACTGAAATCTGCCTTCTCCCCCCTCTGCTCCCATTTTTACGTGCCCACTTTCATTCCTGACCCAGCCCCTCTCTGTGCTGTTGTGATTACAGTCACCATTTTCTGTCCCTTTTGCTGAACTCTCCTCTTGCCTATGAAATGTGACTTCTTCAGGCTTTGTTCTCTGAGCCTCCTCCCTTTCTCCTCTCTGAGCCAGCAGCAGGAGAGCAGAGGATTGCACCGAGGACAGGCTAGGAAAATTAAGAAATTGAGACATTTTTGGGTGCTGTAGTGATTTGCTCACAGGGAGAGGTGATAAACATGTTCACATTTATTTTGTTTCTCTCAATAAAGAGCTGGAGATGGCTTTCAGCCTCCCCTCCAATAACTGAGGGGTTGGCTCCTCACCTGGCTCAGGGAGAAGCCTGTGCTCCCCTGGGAAAGGGGCATCTCTCCATTTCCCGAAGGATTTCCCTGCTTCATCCATGGAATTTATACTCAGTATCACTTGTGCTTGCAGTTAGCAATAAGAACCAAACTAAGACAAAAATGAAGAAGGGAAAAATACAATTTCTAGCCAAGTAGCTGGTTATTGGAACAGGAGGATCCTTGCAGAAATATGGAATATAATCCCATTTCTTGCCAGATTTGCGCTCTGGGTTTTCACTTTTGCAGCAGATGGGAGATCTCAGGAAACTTTGGGGTGTTTTTCATTGATGCTGTAAAACCCAGTGGTACAAGGGAGCTTTTCCTGGGAAATCCCAGCTTTGGTTCCTGCCCATTTGGGAGCCTCTCCTCGCAGAGCCCATCACCATCCCCGGCTGTGCCTGCCCACGTGTCCACACGGATCCCTCGGCCTCAGGGGGATTTTTATCCCTGGGAGAGGGGAGAATCTCAGCTTTTCTCCCAGCGAGAGGCTCATCCGTTATTTAGGACAACAGTGCAGCTGTGGAATACTATATTTTAATAGTATATCTGGAGAACAACATCCTGTATTGATTTTTCATTTTGGTTTGTTTTTCCTCAGGGCTTTTTTATTGGTATGATTATGTGAGTTTGCTCCCACCTGCTACCAAGCACTCGCTTTCATCTTATGGGCACTCATTTGCATAAAACCTAAAAGCAAGGGCTAATAACAAATATTTGGCTATTTCATGAATTTTAAAATTGTTTTCGTTATCAGGGAGAAATACTTTTGCAGGGCCTTTATTTCCTACTGAATTTCTGACTGCTGGCCTTAAAGGAAATAAAAAAAGGGATTTTCTGATCTCTTTTCTCTCAGTAGTATTTAGCATTTGCTTGAACATAAACGTTCCACAGTAAAAACAATCTGATTAAAAGAAAATTACCTGCTCCCAGTGCTGTCAGCTCCCCAGTAATATTATGGGATTAAAAAAAATCCTCCAGGAAGCCACGGGTCTGGGTAATTTGTGCCAACCCAGGGCAGATTCCTCCCAGCTCTGAGATAGTTGCACATTATATTAAAGAAATAGAACCCAACCCTCTTCAGCTGTCAGGTTGCTGTGGCAGAATTTAGTTCTGTTCTCAAGAGCTTCCCTGTCCCATGAGTGCAAAGACAATAGTGCACTATATGGAGAGCCAATAAATCAATTAGCTGTAACAGCCAGCGTTCAGGAAATGCATTTATTCTCTTCAATGAAAACACAGTTTTTACTTGTAGCCATACTTCATACTGTTAAGGTCAATTTTTCATGTGGAAATTAAATCCAGTGGATGAAAAACCGCTTGTATATTCCATAAAGCAGGGAAGAAGTGTTCTCACTGATGTGGGATCACAAGTTTGTTTTATTTGTAATTATCCTTCTGCAGAGTAATTGAGATTCCAAACAGTGGCTTAATGGCTCGGCGCCCTCAAATTACCACTGCCTGTAACTTTACCTTTCCAAAAATAAGTGAGCTTTTCAATTGCAACGCAACTGCTACAGCCCGGGTCATTTTAGAACAATTAATTGAGAGAGGTGATTAATAGCTTAATAATGGGCTGCTCTGAGCGCGGGGGAGGCGTGGACAGGGAATTTGCGATTGTGTCCCTAAAGCAGCTCCGGACTGGAATCCCGGCACTGCCTGCCCCGGCTCTGAGCCCTGCTCGGGTCCCTCTGCTCCGGGGGCTCAGAGGCCTCGCTGTCCCCTCGTGTCCCCAGAAACTGATGCCAGGGCAGGATGGCCTGCACAGGGACTGGGCACAGCTGGGGAATAAATCAGGATTTATTGAAAGGACTTTAGGGACACCTTGGGCAGGACAGGGCCTGGGCAGGGCTGCACCCAAAATGGACCCAAAATGGACCCAAAATGGGCACAAAATGGGCACAAAATGGGCACAAAATGGGCACAAAATGGGCACAAAATGGGCAGAAAGAAAAGAAAGAAAAGAAAGAAAAGAAAGAAAAGAAAGAAAAGAAAGAAAAGAAAGAAAAGAAAGAAAAGAAAGAAAAGAAAGAAAAAAGAGACCCTTCACTCCCCAAATCCCAACAAAACCCCAACCAAATCCCAGACCCTGGGGAACTGGAATTCCCGAGCCTTGCTGGGGAGAAGGGAGTGATGCTGAAGCTGCTCTCACTCTTTGCCTTGGGATCCCCATGGAACAGAATCTCGGAGTCTTTCAGGTTGGGAAGGACCTCCAGGATCACCCAGTCCAGCCTTTGAGCAGACCTGATGCTCTGAGTGTGCTGGGTTTGGGATTCCTCCCCTGGGGATACCAAGTGAGCAGAACTCCAGCTCGGGTGGGGTCATCTCCTACGAGCAGTGGAAATGCCAAATGCCCTGCCTGATTTCAGTGGTCCTGCCCAGGCTGGCATCTGCTGCTGGGATTGAGAGTTCTGAGACAGAGGGCTCCCAGTCTGGGCAATGTAAAACTCTCCTTTATTTAGGGGGACACGGCCATGCAGTGCCTACAGGACAAAAACCTCTTCAGCCTTTGTGCTCCCATTTCTGTGACCCTTTGTGTGTCTCATGCTCACAGGTCTCTTTTCTCCTGACTTGCTGCTGCCTGGGCTGGCTTTGGGCAGAGCCCACAGCCCCTCCAGGGTCTGATGGTGATGAAAGCCCAATGTGAGGCAGAGGAGCAGCAGGGACACAGAACGAGTCCCTCTGCAGGGCAGGGCAGGGCAGGGTCTGTCCCTGCTCCGCTGCGGAGGAGCCAGCCTGGTCCTGCTGGTCACCTCGGGATGGTCAGCTCAGTGAAACACTCCTTAGGCTGCGGAGAGGTTTGAACAAAGTGCAGTTTAAAGCCAGCTAAGGCAACCATTTACATTAATTAATGCATCCTGAGCTCCAGTAATTAGCTCTAAGTGTCATTTGGCTGGAGCACAGGTAGGACTCACTGGGATCGGCTATTCCGGGGTGTTTGTGCCTTTTCCACAGTGAAGGCGGTGCTGAGAGCTGCACCCCCAAAACTGCCAGGAAAACTGAATTCTTCATTTGCAGAGGCGGGGAGCAACATCCCTCAGCTCTGGGCAGGAGCTCCAGCCCGAGGGGACAAAGCCTGGGCTTGGCACGGGTTTAATTTGGGCGAGGCTTAGGAGAGCTCAGGGGGCAGAGGACGGGGAGAAAACCCAGCCCGGGAGTCACAGTGGGAATGGCAGAACTTGCTCAGGAGGAAAAGGGAGCCTGGAGCGCTGTGGGATCCTACCAGCCCTGCACTGGGTGGGGAGGGATTTGTAAATTGTTTTGCAGTTGTTGACCTCCCGCTGAGTTTCCTCAGACTTGGGTCAATAATGGACACATTTATTCTCTCCTTTTCCGTCGGAGAACTCCATCAGAGAGAGAGAATGGAGGTAAACAGAGCAGGGCTCTGAAAAGGGAGCAGAAAATAAGATTTTTATTGTAGCATTTGCATAATAGTCATCTTACAAAATTGCCTAGGAATAATGGGAGGAGGAGATGGGGATGAATAGGTTAAGGAGAAGGAAAGTCAATTTTTAGTGGTGTTGGAAGTGATAATGTTCTCTCCTCCCTTGGATACAAGAGGGGAGTGTGGCACGGCTCAGTGGGAGCGACTGCGGGACCTGCCCAGAGAGCCCTGCCAGCCCTGCCAGCCCTGCCAGCCCTGCCAGCCCTGCCAGCCCTGCCCAAATCAGGGCTGGGGCTCCACAGCCCCCAGGCTGGGGCTCCACAGCCCCCGGGCTGGGATCTGCCCGGGAGGGCTCCAGGGATGGGGCTGGAGCTGCTCCCCTGCTGTCCACCCTGACCTCCCCAGCCTGGCGCCCTTCCTTCCGCTCCTGTTCCTGTCCCTGTCCCTGTCCCTGTCCCTGTCCCTGTCCCTGTCCCTGTCCCTGTCCCTGTCCCTGTCCCTGTCCCTGTCCCCAGAGCCCGACCCCCGGCTGTCCCCTCCTGTCAGGGACTGTGCACAGCCACAAGGTCCCCTGAGCTCCTTTTCTCCACTTTTGTAAACTCTAATTCCATTTTTTTTAAATTCTGTTATCGTGATGACTATTGCTGATTAATTGCCTGCTGACCTCCGGGCAGGTCAGTTCCAAACTGTCCAGTTCCAAACCTCAGCTGATTTCCCCATTTTTGGCCTTTGGTTGGTGCTTGCCCATGGCCAGAGAACTTAATTTAAGTAGAGGTGTTAGGATTAAATACAACAATAATGAGCACCCACGGTTAAACTGATAGAAGCACCCCTGCTTACTTGGTGCTAATTTTTGGAGGACATTGTAGGGTTTGGAAAGAATTTGAATTCATGCTTGAAATGTATTGATTAGTGTGACTTAATTTTTCTTGAGCTCTCTCTGATAGCGCTGTAAATATTTTCATTTGTTACGCATAACAAAATATACATGAATCTGTCAGAATATAAATGGCTTTCTGCTGGCCACTATGGCTTGAGGGATTTATTCCAAGTTCCTCGTGCTGCTGTTTGCCCCCAGGATATATAATGTATATTTTAAGGGAATGTGGATTACTGTAAGACACTTATATTATTTGTGTGATTAATATTAGTGTTACAATGAATGAGGTCCCGTGCTCTTACTTTGCTCTGAGAGTGACTTAATCATTTCTCACCACGGCGAAGTCATCTTAATAAAACATTCCACCCAGTAGTTTGTTTTTGCCTCAGATGTGACAAATGCGGCTGCGGCGGGACGTGAATTTTCTGGTATTAAATATCCAGGATGATGGAATTAATTTCCTGTTGGACACGTCCATGATGTGCTCCTGGAGCAGGGGCAGGCCGGATCCCAGCCTGGCGGGACCGCACTGAGGGCCACGGTGACATGGGGCTGCTTTAAACTTCCTCAGCACAAGTGACTCATTCCCGAAGTTCTGGATGTGGAATTCCACCCGCTGGAAAAGGTCAGGCCTGTGGAGGAGTAGTTAAAGTTTCATGGCAGTAATTTGCCAGGGACGTGCGGGAGTGCAGAGCTCAGCTGGAACCAGTCCCGTGTCCCAGCATGGCAGTGCCACCTTCCCTGCTCCCAGGGAGGGGTCCCTGGGCCAGGGTCCCTCTGTGCCATGGTCCCTCTGTGTCCTGGTCCCTCTGTGCCAGGGTGCCTCTGTTCCAGGATCTCTCTGTGTCCTGGTCCCTCTGTGCCCTGGTCCCTCTGTGCCAGGGTGCCTCTGTTCTAGGATCTCTGTGTGTCAGGGTCCCTCTGTGTCCTGGTTTCTCTGTGCCCTGGTCCCTCTCTGCCCTGGTCCCTCTGTGCCCTGGTCCCTCTGTGCCATTGTCCCTCTGTGCCACAGTCCTCTGTGCCCTGGTCTCTGTTCCAGGGTCACTCCGTGCTGGCCCCGTGTCCCCTCTGCAGAGCTCCGAGGGTGCAGTGACACCGTGGCTGGGGAGGAGCTGGGGCTGCCCCTTCCCCTCTGCTCTGCTCCCCTGCCCTGTCACAGCCCCGGGTGTGCGGCAGCCCCGGCTCACTCCGGAGGCTCTGGAGGTTGAAAAGTTCCCAAATGGAATTTGGACCTTGGCACGGGCTGGGAGGTGGCCGAGGGTGTTTTTCCCATCACCTTTTCCCAGCAAACTGGTGGATCCCTGGCGTGGTCCAAGCACGTGCCCCGGTGTGTGAGGCTGTTCCCTGCTTTAATCATTTAATCACATCACTTTTTAATTGCTACCAGAGCCTCCCTGGCCACACCTGGAGTGAGCAGGTCCTGGGGGTGCCCCTCTGCACGGGGCTGGCAGCGATGGCCCAGACTGGGGCTGGAGTGGCCCCAGGATTGAGCTGCTCTGCCCTGGGCAGGGTCAGGGAGTGACCAGTGCCTGGGAAAACAGAATTATAGAATTATTACTGAATTATAGAATTATTCCTGAATTATAGAATTATTACAGAATTACAGAACCTGGGGAGGCTTTGGGTTGGAAAGGACCTTAAAGCTCCTCTCTTTCCACCCCCTGCCATCAACAGGACACCTCCCACTGTCCCAGGCTGTCCCAACTCGGGAGGGACCTGGAGCCCCCTGGGGCAGTGGAAGGTGTCCCTGCCCATGGCAGGGGGTGGGACAGTCTTTAGTGTCCTCTCCAGCCCGGGCCAGTCCCTATTCCTGTGACATTGTCCCTGAGGTGTCACCCGTGTCCCCGTGGCGCCACATGCCCAAGGATGGGCGTTGGGACAGCAGGGTCCCCTCTCCAGAGCCTGGGAAACGCCTCCCGTGGGGGGACAGGGCCTGTGTGAGGGAGCAGCTCTGGGACACGGCTGTGACACCTCAAAGGTGATGGGAGAGCTTTAAACCTCACAGGACTCAAAATCCTCGAGGCTCCGCGAGAGTGTCTGCAGTGCCAAAGAGTGATGTGGGTAATTACAATAAATTCATCCAGGATACGGTGGACAAGAGCTTTAAAAACTTCAGAAACATCAATTAAAGCCCAAGTTCTGTGCAATAAGCATCAAAAATTGATAAAAACTCAAATTTAGGTTTTTAGATTTAGTGTTTAAATCAATCAACTGCAAACAAGATTTAATTAAAGAATATTATTTCAAAGTGTAATTACCTACTGGGATTAGAATGAACCTCTATTGCCCATAATGTTCTCCTACTGTGATCCCACACTGAAAAATGTTGAGTTTTAGATTAATATGCATCTTGTAAGTACAAGTCCTAATCTCAATCTTAAAGGACATTTAAAACACACTTGGAACCTTCTATGCAATCAAGCACAGTGTGACTACAATGTCCACCATGCTAAATTTGTGATTACATTTTTTATGTGCATGATTTAAATCGCTTTAGCAGCCGTCCAGGGAGCATTTTTCCCTGCATATTAATTACACAAAGGCTTTGTCATGTGCGGGCTGGCTGGTCATGGTCTGTAATCCAGCTCAGCGGAGCCGGGAGCGCGCTCTGCCCACGCTGAGCACACCCAGCCCGGCCCCAGCGTGGCCCCAGGGAGCAGGAGGGGCCTGCAGGGCAGGATCTGCCAAGCAGCTGCCTAAAAATCTGCAGAGGCAAGGTGTTCACAGAGCCAGAGCAGGGGAACGGCCCCGTGCTCCAGCATCCTGCAAACCCAGCAGAATCCCAGGAAAAATGAGCAGAAACCAGCCCCGATCCTTGCTCAGACAGAGACTCACACTCTCCTGCTGATTGCACCTACTGGTTGTCAAAACTGCTTACTAGTTATATTTTTATTAATTACTTTTATTGTTTTATTATATTGTTTATTATACTTTTATTAATTACTTATTTTTTCCTTTCTATCTAAATGCCCCTTTTTCCCTACAAAATTAACTCACTGGTCTAATTCTTATTTTATTTTTAGTTTGTTCCTCTTGTTGGGCTCATCAGCTCTCAGTTTGCAAGGGATTTACTGCACAATGCTGCCAATCAGCCAAGTGTCCCTGCAAAAACTGAGACACATTTCTTTACTTTAGCAGTTTTAAACCCTGCTTTTATATTACCTATGGAAAATGATATCTGAGGGCTACTTTGGGAATTTGGGACCCTGGGGTATCCTTGCCCACCAGGCTGGACCCTGCTCACCTCACAGCAGAGCCCAGGATTTGCTGGTTGAGTTTAGGCAGAGGCCAGACCCTGCAATCCTTAATTATTTCTCACTTAGGAAAGCTTTAATTGGAGCCATAACTCGACCATATTTTTGTTATTCTAATGATGTTCCTGGGACTAATCACGTCCCAGAGACAGCCTTGGAACCTCTGCTCCCTCTCCTCGTGCACAGGAGCAACGTGAGGACAACGAGACTCAGAAATGTGCTCAGGGCTTTAAAAAATTGCACTTTTGGCAAATCCCAGATTCATCTGGGTTGGGAAAGCCCTCGGAGAACATCGAGCCCAGGCACCCCCAGCACTGCCCCTCGTCCCCACGTGCCACAGGCACAGGGCTGTAAATCCCCCAGGCGTGGCAGCTGCACCCCTGCCCAGCCTCAGTCACTCACAGGCAGCTGCTCTTCCTCTCAGTTGCCCCTCTTTTACACTGCTTTTTACTCCTTCTCCAAAAATACCAGTGGGAAGATAAAAGGAGAGAAAACCCACGTGGAAAATGGGTTTGTGTGGTTCCAGCCCTTGGCCAGAGCTGGGAGGGTTCTCGGGGTCTCAGCCTGGAGGGAAGGAAAGCCCCAACCCCTCCCCACAAACCTGGAACAGGAATTGTTGTGGTTCCTCCCCTGGGAGCTGAGGAGCGTTTGCACCACCAGGAACCCTGGGCTGGGCCCAGCTGCTGGAAGGAGTCAGGGAGTGATGTCTGTGCTGGATTTCTCATTCCACTGGGCACACTCAAAGAGAAATTACTTCAATTATATCATTTTCAGTGAAAACTCTTCTTCTTCCCCGTTCATAACATTTTTGAGACTGCACCAATAGGCAAATTGGGAAGGAAAACATCATTTCGTGGTGAAAATCCTGCCCTGTCTGGCTTTGAAATACCCAGGGTTCATATTTGGTTTTTTTTCACATTGCACATTGTTCTTCAGTTTGCCAGAACTGTGAATTTGGCTGTTATGTTGTTTTTCCCCAAAACATGATCAGACCAACCATCACACACAGATGCTTAACATTTATTCTTGGTAATTCCTGCTTTTCTTGATGTGAACTTCAGAGGAGCTGGCTGTGTCCCTGAGTGCCAGGGCACGCTGTGGGATGGCTGGGATGCCAAAATCCTCAAATCCTCAAATCCTCAAATCCTCAAGGCTGGAGAAGACCCCCAGGGTCACTGAGTCCAACCCCCCCTGCCAAAGGCCCAGCCCAGCCAGTGCTGCTCTCCTGGAATTCCGACACAACTTTCCTTCCCTTGAAACTTATGCTAACAAGCCAGGGAAATTTTTGAAGTGAAAATGCCATTTTCATGCCTCTAATGTCTTTTATGGTGCCTTCTAATAGAGGTGCACATTAATGAAATCTCTCCTCGCAGGTTGGGAAGCGATTTTTCTTGCCAACCCACCCCAAAACGTTGGCCTTTTCCATTAAATTTTAATCAGTCTCGAATTTTGAAATCTCAGCATAAAGCTCTTGATATCGGGCTCCTTTGATAAATTATAAAGGTAAACTTTAATGAACAGTGAATGGGATCACCTTTGCTACTTGGGGGTAATAGAATAAAAAAGCAAACAAACACATTTTTCTTACTGCCACATGCCTCTCCTTAATAATAAGTTTTGTGTCTTCTGCAGAAATGGATGCTGGATAAAGTCTCATTAAATTAGCTGAGTGATGGAATAAATGCACAGCCCGTGGCTCTCCAGTCCAGAGCAAAGCGAGCACGGGGCTGATATCTCCGAGTTCTGCTTATTTACACATGCCTCGGACTCTTCTCACAGATATGTAAATTATCCTGGTTAAAACTAAATGCTAAAGTCTACACCATTAGTCTTCCACTTCATGATCTCCACATGGGGCTGTTAGAGGGATAATGTACCATACAATACACGGTTTACTTTTAATTAATAGAAAAAAAAGTGAAATGAATATTAAATGTAGCTTAATGTGAAAGAAACCTCAAAGCAGTATGGTTGTTTTTTGTTGGGTTGGGTTTTTGTTTTTGTTTTTTTTTTTTTGGTTTTATGAAAAATGTTCAGCTCTGCTTTGGCAGCAGGAAATAAGAAATGTGGTGGGAGCCTGGAAACATCCTAAAAGCCTTGGAAAAGGAGGAAAAGCAGGAAAAGGCAGTGGAAAAGGGAGGTCAGAGCCTCCTTGTTTGCCCTGGAGGGGGTGCCTGGCCAGGGGGCTCCGCCAGAGCTCCCAAATTCCCCAGGCTGGGAATGCTGCCCCTCCCTGTGGGAATCCTGCCCCGCCACCTATGGCAGGAATAGCAGAATCTGGTATTAAATCTTAATATAAAACCACCTCATCAAACAGAAGCATTTAATTAAAACACAAGATCTGTTTGTCTGCGTTATAATTCAACGTGTCAGAATTAATGCCCCTGTTTTTAATAAATAGAATTACCAATTCACAAACAGTTTATCACACCGCTCCCAACGCCGGGATGGAATTTTAATTATATCCCGTTATTTATGGGGCCGCGGGAGCGCTTGCCGGGGGCACGGGGCGGGGCTGGGGAGGAGAGCCCCGCTCAGCCCCCGTCCCCTCTGTCCCTGTGTGTGGCAGGGCTCACCTGGTCCCCTCTGTCCCTGTGTGTGGCAGGGCTCACCTGTCCCCTCTGTCCCTGTGTGTGGCAGGGCTCACCTGGTCCCCTCTGTCCCTTGGTGTGGCAGGGCTCACCTGTCCCCTCTGTCCCTTTGTAAGGCAGGGCTCACCTGGTCCCCTCTGTCCCTCTGTCCCTCTGTGTGGCAGGGCTCACCTGTCCCCTCTGTCCCTGTGTGTGGCAGGGCTCACCTGTCCCCTCTGTCCCTGTGTGTGGCAGGGCTCACCTGGTCCCCTCGGGTCTGTCCCTGTGTGTGGCAGGGCTCACCTGGTCCCCTCTGTCCCTTGGTGTGGCAGGGCTCACCTGGTCCCCTCTGTCCCTTTGTGCGGCAGGGCTCACCTGGTCCCCTCTGTCCCTGTGTGTGGCAGGGCTCACCTGTCCCCTCTGTCCCTTTGTAAGGCAGGGCTCACCTGGTCCCCTCGGGTCTGTCCCTGTGTGTGGCAGGGCTCACCTGGTCCCCTCTGTCCTTTTGTGTGGCAGGGTTCACCTGGTCCCCTCTGTCCCTCTGTCCCTTGGTGTGGCAGGGCTCACCTGGTCCCCTCTGTCCCCTTGGTGTGGCAGGGCTCACCTGGTCCCCTCTGTCCCTGTGTGTGGCAGGGCTCAGCTGTCCCCTCTGTCCCTTGGTGTGGCAGGGCTCACCTGGTCCCCTCTGTCCCCTTGTGTGGCAGGGCTCACCTGGTCCCCTCTGTCCCTGTGTGTGGCAGGGCTCACCTGGTCCCCTCTGTCCCTGTGTGTGGCAGGGCTCACCTGGGATCAGGTGGGGATGTGGAATTCAGACAGAGCTGCAGCTCTGGGAGGGTGTGGGGGATAACGAGGCGCTCGATGGGGACATTAAAGGGTTTGAACTAAAGCCCGAAATCAGCAACTCCTCACCACTCTCCAGAGCCGAACCAGCACTCTGTGCTGAAATAAAAAAAAAAAAAAAGAGTTTGAAATAAAAAACCGAGTTTGAAATAAAAAACTGAGTTTGAAATGCTCTTCAGCAGGGAGAGGGGGAAACCCAAACGCTGCTGCTCAGTGCTGGGGGATCCACACGTTCCTCACTGGGATTTCATCCCTCTAAAGGGTGGGAATGGCATCCTTAAACCCCAAACCTGCCTGCTGGGGGATCCACACGCTCCTCACTGGGGTGTCATCCCTCTAAAGGGAATGGCTCCAGTTAAACCCCAAACCTGCCTGCTGAGGGATCCACGCTCCTCACTGGGGTGTTACCCCTCTACAGGATGGGAATAACACCCTTAAACCCCAAACCTGCCTGCTGAGGGATCCACACGCTCCTCACTGGGTGTCATCCCTCTAAAGGGTGAGAATGGCACCATTAAACCCCAAACCTGCCTGCTGGGGGATCCACACGCTCCTCACTGGGTGTCATCCCTCTAAAGGGTGGGAATGGCTCCAGTTAAACCCTAAAGGCAGCAGCACCTGCCAGGGGAAGGGTTTGCCCAGTGCACTGAATCTGGAGCTGGGAAAGGAGAGGGCTGTGCTGGAAAACCCCACGGAGACACCTGGGGTCTGCAAGGGGCCGTGAGTGTCAAACATGAGGGAAATCCAGCTCTGGTTCCCAGGGAAAACTGACAGCCAGGAGGGGTTGGATGGGATAGTGGGAAGGAATTCCTGGCTGGGAGGGTGAGGAGGGGCTGGGCTGGAATTGCCAAAGCTGCCCGTGGATCCCTGGAAGTGCCCAAGGCCAGGTTGGACTTTGGGTTTGGAACACCCTGGGACAGTGGCAGGGGATGGGATGGGATGGAATGGGATGGGATGGGATGGGCTTTGGAGCTTATTCCCACCCAGGCCATCCTGGGATTCTGGGACTCCATGGGTGCCTGTCATGTCCCCTTTCAGGCTCCTGGGTTTCCAGGGAGGGCTGACCTGGGTAAGGTAAAAATCAACATTCCCATTTGAGAGGGGGGATGAGGAATGTTTAAAGAGGCACCATCCCTTTTTGTGGGAGGGAATAACAGCACTGTTCCAAACCCTGCGCTCCCTAGGGATTGTCCATTGTGGAAAAAAGAAAAACAAAGATCAGGATTTCAAGCACTTATTTGAATTATTTAAATGGTACAAAATCATGTTTGTTCGAGAACTTTAGGAGGTGCAAAGCTGGGGTTTTCCTGGGTGAAATCCAATGAGCAGCAATGAAGCATTAAGCTGCATCGATTTCTCTGGGGTTCCTGAAAGGGGTCGCAGTTTGGGAGGCTTTTAAGGGCTTTTACACCCTCCTGTGCCTTTCCCAAGCCGTGTTTGTTTGCTGCAGCCCCATCAGGCTCCTCCTGGAGGCAGCTGCTGGTGCTCCAGCCGAGCCCACCCCGCAGCCAGGGCTGCCCACGGGTGGTGGCAGTGCCACCCCCTCGCCCCGTCCGAGGGGGACACTCGGGAGGAGGCGCCTGTGGGGGGCAGGGACCCCACCATCCCCTTTATCAGGAGCAAAGCTGCTCTCAGGAGGGCAAAGTTCAGTGTTTTGGGGGAGGCCCTGGGGACAGGAGGATTCAGGCAGGCTCATTATTTTGCTGCAGAATTTCTGGGATTGTTTGTGGGTTCTTTGAAAGGAAT
The DNA here is from genome assembly GCF_021018805.1 of Prinia subflava. NCBI lineage: Eukaryota > Metazoa > Chordata > Aves > Passeriformes > Cisticolidae > Prinia > Prinia subflava. The sequence goes on along the minus strand of NC_086252.1, from coordinate 38,340,098 downwards.
GGTCAAGGAGTCTGTCTGAAAGCTGATTTTTGTGTTGAGATGTGCTGTGGAGAGGCACTGAGGCTGCTGAGGGCTCGTGTTCTACTGGGCTCTGGTGGAAAGTAAATCAGAGCCACTTTTTGTGTGGTTCCACTTTCTCTGCAGCAGCCAAAGGATGGGGGCTGAATGGATGGATTCCGTGGTCTTGGAGTTTTCCAAGGGAGCCTGTCCTACACTGTCCCGTGGTCCAGAGACACCCAGCCAGGGCTGGCACCCACGGGGTGCTTGAGGAGAGCCCAGGTAAATCACCCCTGGGAATTCTGTGTTTCCCTCACAGTTCCAGGCTAACAAATGAAAACTGCAGACTCCTGGTGCGGTCAGGATGTCCTCAGACAATCAGCACAAACTGCAGATAACAGGAGCGCTCCCCTGTTTCACCCCAGGAAAGTGAGTCAGAACTCACTCCCAGCCTCTGCCCTGCAGGGATGCGCAGGTTTGTTACAAACCTCCCGTTTCAGATCCCTGGAGCTCCCAAAAGCCACAATAAATGTATTTACAGCTGGTCTGTCCCAGGGCTGTAACAAATGCAGCACATCCCCCGTGGGACTCCCTCTCTGTGCTGCCTTCAAAGCCGAGGCACAGACAGTTCTGTGTTTGGGCTGTGCCTCGGGCACTGTTGCTGGGGAGGAGGAGAAGTGGATTCATTCCCTTCAGCAGGCTTCCAGAGCCTTCCTTCTGAGCCTGCTCTAGGTGGAGTTTCCATTTCCTAAATAACAGCACCCAAAGCTGTGGCCTGGGAGTCTCCTGGAGGCTGCAGAGCTGAATTTTGCACAGAACAAATCCCCTTTCTGTGGGCCTGCAGTGTTTCAGTTGGTTGGGTGCGTTTGGTCTCAGCAGGAAGAAGAGCAGAGTCCTGCAAAGCACCGAGGGGAGGTGGAGAAGGGAGGGAACTGAGGGGAAGCTGCATCCTAACAGCAACTGTTTGACAGCACGGAACATCCAGAGCAGGGAGAAACCACGGATCTGTCCCACAGCCCTTCCCTGCGTGCTGGTATTGGATTGGGAGGATGGGAGCTTCTCCCACTCCCTGGGCAGGATGAGGGGATGGGAGAGGCTCCTGTTCCCTGGGCAGGATGAGGGGATGGCAGAGGCTCCTGTTCCCTGGGCAGGATGAGGGGATGGCAGAGGCTCCTGTTCCCTGGGCAGGATGAGGGGATGGGAGAAGCTCCTGTTCCCTGGGCAGGGTGAGGGGATGGGAGAAGCTCCTGTTCCCTGGGCAGGATGAGGAGATGGGAGAGGCTCCTGTTCCCTGGGCAGGATGAGGGGATGGGAGAAGCTCCTGTTCCCTGGGCAGGGTGAGGGGATGGCAGAGGCTCCTGTTCCCTGGGCAGGATGAGGGGATGGCAGAGGCTCCTGTTCCCTGGGCAGGATGAGGGGATGGCAGAGGCTCCTGTTCCCTGGGCAGGATGAGGGGATGGCAGAGGCTCCTGTTCCCTGGGCAGGATGAGGGGATGGCAGAGGCTCCTGTTCCCTGGGCAGGATGAGGGGATGGCAGAAGCTCCTGTTCCCTGGGCAGGATGAGGGGATGGCAGAGGCTCCTGTTCCCTGCCTCTCTGCTGGCCCGAGGGGTCTCTGGGTGCTCATCCCACTCTCCAGCCACATGAGCCAATGCTGGATGTTGTTTGCTCTAAGCCAGTCTCATACAGGATGGTTGGATTTCCTTCCAGCGAGGAAAATAAATGTTTGAACCTGGCTTTTGTGGACCCTGAGCGCAGAGGTTTTACAGACAGCAGGGCAGTGTGAATCCTGCAGATGGGAGCGTTATTTGCGAATAAATGTCCTTCGTAGTCTGGAAAAATTATTATTCAGGATGTCTTCCCATCTCACAGGTGAACTATGAACTAATGGTTCCTTTTTGCATAGTTCACTTGACAAAGAATTGGTAGATTTTCTGTGTAATTTGCTATTATCCTAAAACTCTCAGCAAACCAAAATGCCAACCTGGGTTTTAAAATGTGATGTGTTTGAAAATGGAAATTTGACCACTCCAAATAGCAAAATCTTCATTTCCATTAGGATTTTTATGAACTGTCTGATTATAGATCAGAAAAACTCACACTGTTCTCCAGCCTCCTGCGATGCACAGACAAAATGATGAAAACAAAGGCAATTATTTGTCCTGGGAATGGTGAGTTTCATTTGCAGCTTTAGTGGAGAATTTGGTCACATTGAGGATATTACAGTGCCAAGGATTTATTTACTTTGAAAGGCCAGAGGTGTCCCTCAGCCCCTGGAATTCTCTGTCCCAGGAGCCCAAGTGGGAACTCCCTCCCTGGAGCAGGGAGCACCAGGGTGGGACATTGTTAATACTGGGATGTGCCCACAGATCCCAGCACGGTGACAGACACGGTGACCTCGCTCTGCTGGGCGAGCAGCAGAGCCAGCTCCGAGCTGCCCTCGCTCCTCTGCCCAGCCCCGGGCACTCCGCAGCATCCTGGGGCTCTCCCGGCCCCTTCCCAGTATCCCTCCCTGTTCCCAGTATCCCAGGGCTCTCCCGGCCGGTTCCCAGTATCCCTGCCCCTTCCCAGTATCCCGGGGCTCTCCCAGCCTGTTCCCAGTATCCCGGGGCTCTCCCTGCCCGTTCCCAGTATCCCGGGGCTCTCCCAGCCCATTCCCCTGTATCCCCGAGTTTTCATTTCTTAGGCCCCCTTGAGGGTCTGGACTTGAAGGGTGCTGGCACTGCCCAGGCTCCCCAGGGAAGGGGCACGGCCCCGAAGCTGCCCGAGCTCCAGGAGCCTTTGGAGCTCCCAGGGGTGCTCAGGGTGGGGATTTGGGGTGTCTGTGCAGGGACAGGGGTTGGATCCAGGATCCCGTGAGTTCTGTCCAGCTCAGGGCATTCTGTGACTCTTCAGAAAAGGATTTCTGCTTGTGCCTGGAGCAGGGTGGGTTCTGGAGCGAGGCTGGGGTAATTAAACCGGAGGGTTTGCAGGTTTGATGTGTGTGACCAGGCTGCAGTGGCCTGTGCAGGTGCTGACCCCACCCGGGGTCTGTCCTGGGGAGCCCTGCCAGGAGCAGGTCCTGGTCCAGCTGGGCACAGCTCGGATCTCCCTGCCCTGAGCTCCCCCTCCACCAGGATTTGGGAACCCCAGACCAGGCACTGGCTCATTAGCTGGGGTTTCTCAGGTACACAAACCCTCCTGGGTGCACTGCTGGCTCTGGGAAGTGCTGCCCTGCTGGGGAGGGGCTGCTGGAGCCCCAGCCTGGCAGAAGGAAACTCTCCTGGCAGCTCTTCCCTCTGACCTCTGCACAAAGCGGGGCTGCTCTCGTAGTTCTGTAAATCCCTCTCTTCTGGCCCTTGTGAGAGACCCCAAAGCTTCACCATTTCATCCCTGGTAATTCCAAAGTAATCTGTGTCCTCTCTCTCCCTCCCTGGACATTTCTGGGTTTTCTCCTCCCTCCCTCCCAGCTCTGCCCCCACACAAACGGCAGCAATGGAGGGAGGTGAGCCCAGCAGCCCTTGGAGGGGCAGAGTCCTGATTTCAAACAGAAATTGTCCCACCTGTGCATCCTGGGGGTTCCCTAGTTCAGATTTCACTGCTGGTCTGGGATACTGATATATTTTGTAAATAATTGTTGGGTTTTTTTACAAAATAGTGTGATGATTTGCATGTGGCAATATGAGCTCTTAAGCCTCATATCTATTCTGACAATTTTTCTGATAAAGGAAAAAAAGAAGAAATTTAAAAGATTTTGCTTTGAGTCCTGTACTTTTTAAAAATTTATTTAATGGCTTACACAACGGATTTCTGTTTAAGCAGTCAATAGAAAAGATAAGTGCCACAGCTCAGTCTCAGAGAATGAAAGGGATTTTCGCCTTTTAGGGAAATTCCAGAAATAAAAAACCTGAGTATTCCTGCTATTTATTATTTTCATATCAGTACATTTTTTTTCCACCCAAGTAGTTTGATATGAACAGACTCCTGATAATCCAAACACAGTGCTGCTCTTTCTGAGTGAAGAGAGACGCTGCAGAGCATTGGAAATTACCATTCCCAGTCCTATTGCCAATACTGAACACAGAAATAATGAGTGTAAAATACTCCAATGATGGCAGGACAAACCTTCCCCTGTGCATGCCAAGACTGGTGTCGCTTCTCTTGGCTTTCACTGATGGTGGCCGAGGACCAGGGGGTCATTTTGGGCTGTTGGGGTGCCGAATCTGGAATTCTGGGGGTTTGTTCTGTGTCCCTGCACAGAGATGGGATGGGCACAGGCTTGGGTCAAATCCACACAGGTCATTCCCGTGGAGTTGGGCTCCTCGTTTGTCTCTCGTGTTTTTAGGATATTTTTCTGGTTTAGCCTGTTGGGGTGCAGAATCTGGGACCCTGGGGGTTTGTTGTGTGTCCCTGCACAGAGATGACGGGCACAGGCCTGGGTCAGGCAGGTCATTCCCATGGAATTCCTTGTTTGGTGTTTTTAGGATATTTTTCTGGTTTAGCCTGTTGGGGTGCAGAATCTGGGACTCTGGGGGTTTGTTCTGTGTCCGTGCTCAGAGATGTGATGGGCACAGGCCCAGGTCAGGCAGGTCATTCCCATGGAATTCCCTGTTTGTCTCTGGTGCTTCCAGCATTCCCCTGCATTCCTTTCTGCCGGAGGTGCTGCTCGGGGAGGTGCCCGGCAGACACTGTCCCTTTGTCCCGGGGCACAGCGTTGGCGTCCCGTCCCGCTGGGTGGTGGCAGTGCCACAATGTGTCACTTGTGTGGCGGGCCGGGGGTGGCCCTGTGACTCAGTGTCACCCGGCTGGGCGGGTCCCCGCAGCCCCGGGCCGCTGCCGTGGGACACTCCGGTGGCACGGCTGGTCCCGCTCTGCCAGGCAGCACCGGGGGGCTCCTTCTCCTGCTTAAATAGAGGCAGGAGATGGGATTGGAGATGCACTCGTGTCCCACAGGGCTCCCGGAGGGGAGCAGGGGGTGTGGTGGTGTCGGTGGGGACAGCCTGGGCTGTTGGCCGCTGTCCCCATGAACCTGTCCCTGTGTCCCCATCCCTGTACCCTGCTGTCCCCATGGCCCCATGAACTCATGGCCCCATCCCCATTCCTGTGTCCCCATCCCAGTGCCCCCACGGTCCCATACCTGTGTCCCTGTGTCCCCATGGTCCCGTCCCCATCCCTGTGGTGTCCCCACGGCCCTGTCCCCATCCCTGTGTCCCTGCTGTCCCCATGGCCCTGTCCCTGCTGCCCCCATGGTCCCATACCTGTGTTCCTGTGTCCCCACGGCCCCATCCCTGTGTCCCTGCTGTCCCCACAGCCCTGTCCCTGCTGTCCCCACGATCCCATCCCTGTGTCCCCGTGTCCCCACAGCCCCATCCCCATCCCTGTGTCCCTGCTGTCCCCACAGCCCTGTCCCTGCTGTCCCCACAGCCCTGTCCCCATCCCTGCTCCCTCCCGGGCTCCGGCACTGCCGCTGCCATGGAGAGATCCCCTTCGCAGAGGGACTGCAGGATAGAAATCCCAAAGGTTAATCTATCCATTATTATAAATATTTATAAATGGGTTGGATAAATCATACTGTGTAATTATCTACCTAACTAGTCAAGCCATTAGGACATTAAATAGCACAAATCAGAACTCATTTGGTTCATCATGAGCCTGATATTGTTATGAAACAGCTGAGCAGTGCTGTGAACCTTGCAGGGCTTCCAGGGCAGGGGACTTCAGCTGTGAGGGGTGGTGGGCCTGTGGAACTGGAGATCCAGGAGGGTTTGGTTAAAAACTGATCACCTGCAATGGGCACTGAAAGGTTTCAGCACTGAATCAAGTGTGAGCTGGCCAACAAAACTGAAATATGGTGTTGGAACTTCTCCATCCTCCGTTTGCAGCATTTCATTTCTGCTGCTCACAGAAGCACATCCAGCTTCAGTGGGTGCTGTTTGTGGGGATGGGTTGGTGATGGGACAGGCAGCACCTTGTTCTGCCTCAAAGGCTTTGGGGATATCCCTTTGCACAGACACTGTCCCCGAGGAGTGTTTTCCATGTAGCTAATTCCTCAACTCTTATGGAATTCTGGAATTCTCCAGCTATTCCTTTAATGCTCCCAAACCCATGTGGGTGAGACCCAGCTGTGTGCCTTGTGCTGCTGTGGGCTCCGGTCCATGATTCCAGCATTCCTGGCACTGTGAGGAGCCTCCTTTCCAACCTCATCCACCCTCCTTGTCAGGGATCCTTGTGGATCCTTCCAGTCCAGGATATTCTCTGGTCTCCTCTGCCTTTTCCACTCCAAGGATAAACTGTCCAATTAAGAAATGACACCTCAATTATTTGTACTTTTAACCCAATATCCAACCACCCCTGGCTGCAATGTGGATTTTTCTACCCAATCACAAAACACCACCCAGACCCGTGGAGCAGAAGGTGAAAAAGAAGGACTCAGCCTCTGCCCTAAATCCTCCACCCTGCTTTATATCCATTGCTGTGTTCTAAACCCTCAAACTCTGAGTTTCCCACCCTGTGCTATCACACACTTCTATCCAAACCCCACCCCACAATCCCAGCGCTGTCTCTCAATTTTGGGAGCCTTTTCCAGCCTCAGGTGAGTGCAGGGTTTGCCTGGGGGTCAGTGCTGGGAACCCTCCGTGCCGGGGTGGCAGCCCTGGGCTGGCACAGCCGGGAGGGGCAGGGGGATGCTGCTGCTGTGTCTGCGGCGCTCCCCTCCCCTGAGCGCCCTTTAAACTCGGGCTGTGGCAGGCTGGGCCCAGGCTGGGATTGGCAGGGCAGCACCCAGCGCAGGGCCAGCCTGGGGGTACCACAGCTGCCACCCCCAGGCAACGCAGCCCCAGCGCCGACATCTGAGGCGCAGCTCGGGGGGGCAGCGCCGAGCCCGCTGGCGGGGCTTGCATTGCGCTCTCTGTGTACAAATCGGAGGAGCGGCTCTGCCCTGACATTTAAATAACAGCGATGAAAAGTAGGCAGGAACTCGTCGGGAGCGTGCTCTTCTCCTGGTGGCTGCATGCTGCTCCCCCCGGCCCTGCCGCGGATGCTGCAGATGTGTCTGAGCAGGAAAAGCTTTTTGCATTGCATAACCAGCCCGGATTCCTCTGGAGACCGGCGGCTCCCGGAGCAGTTGGTGAAATTGCTGCATTTCAGAAGTTATTTGTTTTACCTGCGCATCAAACTCCAACTTATATTTTTATTCCCCCAGTATATTGCACATCCCGCTTCTGGGAGAAAGCTGCTTCCATGTCCCAGTGAAATCGTGTTTCACACTGTGCCTAAATACATTTAGAGAGATGAGATTCAAACAATTAAATATGTCTTCCATGATTTTCCCTCTGTTCGTCCAGCAGCCTAATAATTATCCCAACTGTTTTAATATGACTTGCACGGCGTTGTCAATTTATTTAGTTGGAATTAGTTTTCTATTTCTTCTTGTAAGTGTTGCCTGTTTACTTAACAATATTTGGCTTTGCCTAATGATATGTACAGAAGACAGGGCTAAGTGGAACATCAGCTGTTTACATCAGCTCCAACAATTAATGCATGTTAATTTTTAATTACAGTGATTGTACTGGAGGCAGAATGTATGTTTTCTCACAGAACAGATGTAGCAGTCAGCTTTGCTGGGGAGCAGGCAGATCGATGGGCTGGGGCTGCTGCCAGCCCCGCCAGGGCCAGCTCCAGCTGGGGGGATGGAGGGATGGATGGAGGGATGGATTGTGGAGGGATGGATGGAGGGATGGATTGTGGAGGGATGGATGGAGGGATGGATTGTGGAGGGATTGTGGAGGGATGGATGGAGGGATGGGTGGAGGGATGGAGGGAGGGATGGATGGAGGGATGGATTGTGGAGGGATGGAGGGAGGGATGGGTGGAGGGATGGAGGGATGGATGGATGGAGGGATGGATTGTGGAGGGATGGGTGGATTGTGGTGCTGGACACTCCCCAGGGGACACTGCAGGGACACTGCAGAGGTCCAGGGTCCTCACACCCAGCTCAGGGCTCCTCTGCTGGGTTTACTCCCAGCCCAGTGGCTCTGGTGCCTGCTCGCTGCCAGCTGTGCCCCAGAGGAGGCTGTGAGGGAGCTGCAGGGCAGCAGGAAAGCTCCCTTTGGGTGGGATTTGCTGGAAACCCCCAGCGGGCAGCAGCAGGGCTTGGTGACATTCCTGTCCGGGGAGGCTTTGCCCATAAACACAGCCAGGGCTGTGGTTTTTGGCACAAATGTGTTGGAGGGGTTTGTTGTGGCTGTGGGCAGCTGTGAGGGGGCAGGAGCTGTGGGAGAAGGGGGGACAGGGTGGGAATGATGGGGGCAAGACCTGGGAGCAGCTGGGGAGGCTCAGGCTCACCCCGCCCCTCATCACTGACTGACCCTTTACAGCTTCAGCTCCTTTATTCTCTTGTGTCAGGTTGCCTTTGCCTTCAGCACATTTGAAGTTCTCACCAGGCAAATGCTTATTAAAAAAAATAATAAACTTACCAGAATTAAAACTTTAAGCAGAAAGCTGGTGTGATTCCAGGGAGGTGTGGGGAAATAAGAAATAATATTAAAACGTGCCTCCTGTAACTGGTGTTAAACCCATTTCCATCAGCAGAGCAGGGCTGCCAGACTGAAATTAATGCTGATCCTGTTGCACCACATCTTCACCCCCGTGTGCACTCTGGCATCTGCTGGGGATCTCTGCAGGTATTAAAGAATTTAAAGCGTACAAATACTACAGGTATTTCTGTGCCTTTCTGTGTATAAGCCACAGTATTCATCACAAAGGCACCTCAGGAGCTGCAGAAACGAGCCCTGGTCCTCTCACAGGACAGGATGAGCAGCTCACCCTGGCTGTGAGGAGAACCTGCTGCTCCTGGTGCCTCTCGGGGTCTCACCCAGCAGCAGATACTGGAGAAAAGGGAAAATCCCGGGGGATGGCTGCAGAGGCAGGGCCAGGGCGGGTGCAGGGTGTGGAAAAGGGAGCTGAGGGCCTGGCACAGGTCCCCAGAGGAGCTGTGGGGGCTGGGGTTTGTGCCTGTGCACACATGGAATAATCCTGGAGCCACGGGAGCTGTGGCTGCAGGACACAATTCCCTGGAGAAATTCCCCATTCCTGGCAATAAACTCCTGGAGAACCCTGCTCCCTGTGCCAGCAGCGAGAGGTTAATGGGAACAACGTGCTCTGCTGTTATCTCTGGGAGAGGAGGGGCTCTGAGGAGTGAGTTTATTTATTTACCTGGGATCCCAGAGCTGTTCAACACCTGTCAGCAGTGCTCAGTGCCTGTTCTGTGAGCCCCAGTGCTCCGGGGCTCCCAGTCCCTCCCTTCTCCCTGTTTTCCCCTTTCCCGGCTCTGGCAGGGCTCAGAGGAGGTGCTGGGCTCATACATTTCCTGGACACGGCTGGAAGGAAAGTGCTGAAGTGCACAGAGCTGCTGAGCGGCATCACTCAATTCCCTCATCATCCTCAGCTCCATCACCAGCAATTCCCTGCCGTCCCTCCCACCCCTGGGTGCCTGGCAGAGGGCAGGGTGCTCCGGGCACTAATTGCACTAATTGCATTAATTGCTGTCCCTGCCGTGCTGTGGGGTGGTTTTGGTGTCCCTCCCCAGCCCAGGCTCTCGGGGGTGTGGGGTTCCCATTCCCTCTGGCTGGGCTGCTGTGCTGCAGGGCTGCACGGAGGAGGAAAACAAACGGGAATGTTCCCTGAGCAGAGCCTTTGAGGCCTGGGATTGCCTTGCTGGCTGCTTTCACGGAGCCCTGGTTCCCTGCTGCAGCTGCTCCGTGCTGGGCTGGCTGTGGTGCCCCAGCCCTTTTGGTGCCCCACCTCTCTGGGCATAGCTTCGTGCTGGGAAATAGCCTTTAAAATAAAATCACACATTTCAAGGGGGTTTTATAACCCCTGAAATATTTAGGAGGTTTTATAATCCCAACTCCCCGTGCCTGCAGTTCCTTTACATGGTGCAGGTTTGTGCACACTGTGGGTTAATAGTTACTAAAACAATTCTTTCCTGGTGTCCATTCTTTCCCCAAATTTAATCTCAGCCTTTCTAAGCTTCGCTTCCCAGAGGTTTCCCCTGTTCCATCCTGACCCAAAGAGCCGTGCAGGGCTGGCTCCCACAGGGGCACTGCTGCTCCCCTGCCCCTGGAGCTGGGCTAGCAAATCTCCCGTCTCTGAGGGGCTGCCCAGAGGTGGCAGTGGTGGAAAACAGCTCTTTGCTAAAAACAGCAGCATCCCTGCAGCCAGGGCAGGGGGAACGGCCACCCAGGGCAGGCTGCTGGTGTCCCAGCCAGGTCCCACCTTCTCCAGCAGAGCCCTTTTCCCTGTGCTCAGTGTCAGGGATCCCCATTCCCTGTGTGAGGGATCCCATTCCCCGTGTGAGTGATCCCATTCCCTGTGTCAGGGATCCCATTCCCCGTGTCAGGGATCTCATTCCCCGTGTCAGGGATCCCATTCCCTGTGTGAGTGATCCCATTCCCTGTGCTCAGTGTCAGGGATCCCATTCTCCATGTCAGGGATCCCATTCCCCGTGTCAGGGATCCCATTCCCTGTGTCAGGGATCCCATTCCCTGTGTCAGTGATCCCATTCCCTGTGTGAGGGATCCCATTCCCCGTGTGAGGGATCCCATTCCCCGTGTGAGTGATCCCATTCCCTGTGTCAAGGATCCCATTCCCCGTGATAGGGATCCCATTCCCTGTGCTCAGTGTCAGGGATCCCATTCCCTGTGTGAGGGATCCCATTCCCCGTGTCAGGGATCCCATTCCCTGTGTGAGTGATCCCATTCCCTGTGCTCAGTGTCAGGGATCCCATTCTCCGTGTCAGGGATCCCATTCCCTGTGACAGGGATCCCATTCCCTGTGTGAGGGATCCCATTCCCTGTGTCAGGGATCCCATTCCCTGTGTGAGGGATCCCATTCCCCGTGACAGGGATCCCATTCCCTGTGACAGGGATCCCATTCCCTGTGCTCAGTGTCAGGGATCCCATTCCCAGTGACAGGGATCCCATTCCCTGTGCTCAGTGTCAGTGATCCCATTCCCTGTGTCAGGGATCCCATTCCCGGTGACAGGGATCCCATTCCCTGTGTGAGGGATCCCATTCCCCGTGTCAGGGATCCCCATTCCCTGTGACAGGGATCCCATTCCCTGTGACAGGGATCCCATTCCCTGTGTCAGGGATCCCATTCCCTGTGACAGGGATCCCATTCCCCGTGACAGGGATCCCATTCCCCGTGTCAGGGATCCCATTCCCTGTGTCAGTGATCCCATTCCCTGTGACAGGGATCCCATTCCCTGTGCTCAGTGTCAGGGATCCCATTCCCCGTGTCAGGGATCCCATTCCCCGTGTCAGGGATCTCATTCCCTGTGTCAGGGATCCCATTCCCTGTGTCAGGGATCTCATTCCCCGTGTCAGGGATCCCCATTCCCTCTGTCAGGGATCCCTTTCCCTGTGTTTGTGGTGTTGAAATAATCCCATTCCCGTGTGTGTGGTGTTCCTGAAGGGAAAGGTGTGGAGCAGAAGTGAGGGATCATTCCTGGATCTCGGGGAAATCCTGCTTGTGGAGGGCTCCCCACACCCCGCTGTGCTCCAGGATGTTGTGGCCGCTTGGACTTTGGTACCTTTTGGATTCCCCATCACAGGAGGAGCATTATTCATTGTGCTTTTAAATAAAGCCCACATTGTGTGAACATTTACAAGAGAGATGATGCCTTTTTGCTCTTTATGGCAAAACATTGCTCTAAACCCTTTTTTTGTTGTTGTTTTTTTTGTTTGTTTCGTGGACTTCTTTCCAAGTTATCATTTCTAAGTGCCTGTTTTCATCCTTGACTTATATGAGCTCAGGCACAGAGATGAGACTGGAATGATTAAGGTTTTCTCTGCAGCACAGGAGTAGTTTGCATGTCTGGGTATCTGGCCTTTTCAAATGGTTCTGGGGGATGAGGGACGCACAGAATCACTTTGGGGTTGGGTTTTTTTTAGCAAAGCAACAGTATCTAAAATTAGTGTCCTCTAATCTATATTTCAGAAAGACAGCAAATATATTAGTCCAGGGGGAATGCATCATTTTAAATGAAAAATCGATAAATAACAGCATTTGGTGGGTTTTTAATGTTAAAATATGTTCCTTTTTAATTAGTCATTATATGTATTGATTGATGCTTACTGTACTTGTGATGCCTTTCCTTCAGGGCTTTGTGTATTTCATAGATTGGGAGATGTAAAAATACTTTAAATCAAAGCAGTAAAATAAGCGTAGTTAGAGGGAGAACACGGGGGTTTTTTCTTCATTTACATTCATTACATATTATGAGTTTAATTACCTCCCTCAAATAATCCCAGGCTGAGGGGATGATGCTGGAGAAGGCGTACTTCCATGATGATTTTATTGATTGTGACTGATGGATGGCATCAACATTTCATAGTGAAGAATCATGGTTTTGTTACATCAGGAAAATTAAATTGGGAGAGTTATTTTCTTTCCCAGTGATAGTGGCAGTTAGAATATTTCACCTGTAATGAGATGTGTGCGTTATGTGCCATAGTGAACCACTGCTGAGCCATTAAATATATGTAAATGAAGAGAAACACAAGAGAGCCTGGGCATAATAACGTGCAGAACAGAGAAATGGATCCTGGAAAGTGATTAATTTATTTGATGATGCCTCAAGTGAGGAATTTTAGGTCACAAATGAAGTGACAGAATGACAAATTACCATTTTAAAGAATTTACTGGGCATCATTACTGAACAATTGTCAGGTAGTTTATGGTGGCTGAGAAGATGGTATAAATATAGATCTTTTCCTTATCTGAGATGAATTATTAATCACCTTTTTAAAAATCTTTGTGAGTGATGGTTGGCTGTCTGATTGGAAATAATGTGTTCTACAATTTTAACTAAATTCTAATATGATGTGTAACAGGAATCTTTACAATTAAAGTCTCAGCGGAGAGTGGTAGGAGGTTTACAGTCAATTGCAGTTTTAATGTGATGAAAGAGGAGGAATTCTCCAGCATATTTCAATAGGTTTCCTTAGGTATATTATCCCTGCTGTGATGTTATTCAAATGTTTACAGTTTATTTTCCTTTGAAAAATGACATTCAGATACTCAAATTGTTTTCCTGGGTTTATTAGTTAATGGAAATGAAATTCTGGTAATTACTCCAGTTTGTGCTGCCTGCCATGGTATCGGGGGCAGCGAGTGGCTTTGGCAGACGGGCTGGGAGCGCGGCTGCCCTGGGGCTCCGTGGGCACCGTGTCCCTTTCCCGTGGGCACCGTGTCCCTTTCCCATGGGTGCTGTGTCCCTTTCCCATGGGTGCTGTGTCCCTTTCCGTGGGCACCGTGTCCCTTTCCCATGGGCACCGTGTCCCTTTCCCATGGAAGCCGTGTCCCTTTCCCTTGGGCACCGTGTCCCTTTCCCGTGGGCACCGTGTCCCTTTCCCATGGGTACCGTGTCCCTTTCCCATGGAAGCCGTGTCCCTTTCCCATGGGCACCGTGTCCCTTTCCCGTGGGCACCGTGTCCCTTTCCCATGGGCACCATGTCCCTTTCCCATGGGCACCGTGTCCCTTTCCCTTGGGCACCGTGTCCCTTTCCCATGGGTGCTGTGTCCCTTTCTGTGGGCACCATGTCCCTTTCCCATGGAAGCCGTGTCCCTTTCCCTTTCCATGGCACCATGTCCCTTTCCCTTTCCCATGGGGACCATGTCCCTTTCCCTTTCCCATGGGGACCATGTCCCTGTCCCTTTCCTCTAGGAAGCCGTGTCCCTTTCCATGGCACCATGTCCCTTTCCCTTGGGATGCTGTGTCCCTTTTCTCTGGTGCGCTGTGTCCCTTTCCCATGGGCAATGTGTCCCTTTCCATGGTTGCCGTGTCCCTTTCTGTGGGGGTCATGTCCCTGTCCCTCTCCATGGCTGCCGTGTCCCTCTCTGTGGTCATCGTGTCCCTTCCCATGGTTGTCCTGTCCCTTTCCATGGTTGCCATGTCCCTTCCCATGGTTGTCCTGTCCCTTCCCATGGTTGCCATGTCCCTCTCCATGGTTGCCATGTCCCTCTCCGTGGTTGCCATGTCCCTCTCCATTGTTGCTGTGTCCCTTTCTGTGTGGGTCATGTCCCTGTCCCTCTCCGTGGTTTCCATGTCCCTCTCCTGTCCTGGCTCCACGCGGGATCGCGCACGGGGACCACGCGGGGCTGGGATGGATCCAGGACCTGCCAAGCGCCGTTCCAGCCTCATCCCGCGTGTTTGAGGGGGAACCCTCCTCCCTCTGCCATTCCAGCCTCATCCCGCGTGTTTGAGGGGGAACCCTCCTCCCTCTGCCATTCCAGCCTCATCCCGCGTGTTTGAGGAGGAACCCTCCTCCCTCTGCCATTCCAGCCTCATCCCGCGTGTTTGAGGAGGAACCCTCCTCCCTCTGCCATTCCAGCCTCATCCCGCGTGTTTGAGGAGGAACCCTCCTCCCTCTGCCATTCCAGCCTCATCCCGCGTGTTTGAGGGGGAACCCTCCTCCCTCTGCCTCGGAGCAGGCCTCGTGCCCTGCTAGGGAATTTCTTGAAACATTTTTGAGGCTTTGGGAATGCTGCGTGTGCGCTCCTTATTTCTTCTTGGGGATTGGGGGATTTTCCCCCTTTGGTTGTGCTCAGCTATAAACAGTTGGATATTCCCACACACACTTTGGATAGAGCTGGCTGAGGGGACAGCAGGAGCTCACCAAAGTGCCCAAAAAGGGGATTTACTCTCCATTTCTCAATAGAAATGTGTTAATCCATCTGCTTCTCACACTTAACATTCCATGGTTTTGTAACCACCCTTTGAATCCAAAAGTACTGAAACAATCAGGATGAGTATTACATCACCATCATTAAGAATACGATCTTTTTTTCATTAAAATTAATTAAAAACTAATTAAAATTTTTGAAATTAATATGTTTTTCCAATATAATTTCTTCATTTACTGACTGATTAGTAAAAATCCCCTGCTCTGGTGGGGTTTCAGCATGCACAGTTGTGGAGCTCTGGGTGTTATCTCCTGTTCTGGGGGCTGTGTTCAGCTGAGGGAGGGGCGTAGGTGCCCAGGAGGTGGATGCAGGGCTGGGAGCACCCCTGGAAACTCCCTGGGAAATCTCTGGTTAAGCCCTGCCCTTCTGGAGGCAATTCCCTCTTCCTTTTCTAGTTTTATACTAAACTTTTTAAATGTTAGATTTTGTTCTCTGCCCACTGAAAAGGTAGCTCCAGAATTACAAAAGAAATAAAACTAGGCCCTGTTGACTTTTGCTATCACTATTTTGCATTGCCAAAGGAGGAGTAAATCCAAGGGAACGGATTTGGATCCACTTGTGGAGATTTTTCGGGGTTTTTCTCTGTGGCAGGGGTTTGGCACTCAGTGCTTTGCTCTTCCTGCACTGGGCTGTTGGGGCTGATTCCCTGCTCCTGCCGTGGCGGTGCTTCCCTGGTTCTGTGAGTTTGGCAGGAGAAGAACCACTCGGGGCTTCAGAGGGAAACACGGGGGATGAGGCTGCTGGATTTCAGTTTGTGTGGAAAACAAGTGCACAGTTCCCCCTCTGCTGTGTGCTGTGCTCACCCTGAGCTCTCCTGCCCGGAGCTGTGCTGAGCACTCCCAGAAATCAGCACATGCCAGCCGTGCCCCGTGTGCAGCACTGGCGGCTGAAGCTGGGCTGGGTGCCCGTCCTTCCCCGTGCCCAGGGCCTGTCTGGGCTGCAGCAGAGCCCGTCCCAGTGACAAACGGGAGTGTCCCACCGTCCCAGTGACAAACGGGAGTGTCCCATCATCCCAGTGACAAACGGGAGTGTCCCACCGCTCCAGTGACAAACGGGAGTGTCCCACCGCTCCAGTGACAAAGGGAGCGTGTCCCACCGTTCCAGTGACAAACGGGAGTGTCCCACCATCCCAGTGACAAACGGGAGTGTCCCATCGTTCCAGTGACAAACGGGAGTGTCCCATCGTTCCAGTGACAAACAGGAGCGTGTCCCACCGTTCCAGTGACAAACGGGAGTGTCCCACCGTTCCAGTGACAAACAGGAGCGTGTCCCACCGTTCCAGTGACAAACGGGAGTGTCCCACCACTCCAGTGACAAACGGGAGCGTCCCACCGCTCCAGTGACAAACGGGAGTGTCCCACCACTCCAGTGACAAACGGGAGTGTCCCATCGTTCCAGTGACAAACGGGAGTGTCCCACCACTCCAGTGACAAAGGGAGCGTGTCCCACCGCTCCAGTGACAAACGGGAGTGTCCCACCACTCCAGTGACAAACGGGAGTGTCCCATCGTTCCAGTGACAAACGGGAGTGTCCCACCGCTCCAGTGACAAAGGGAGCGTGTCCCACCGTCCCAGTGACAAAGGGAGCGTGTCCCACTGTTCCAGTGACAAACAGGAGCGTGTCCCACAGCCCTGCCCTGCCTCTGGAGCTGGAACTGCTGATTCCCTGTGTGGGGGCAGAGCAATTGTGCCCACGCAGAGTCACAGGGAGGAATTCTTTCCCTCTGGCTCATTTCTGGATTGCTCCCTCGGGCTGCTCGGGTTGGGAAGGAGGAGAGAGACCTTTCTGTGTCCCTCCCTCGTGGTGGCAGTAAATAAAGGAGCAGCTCAGCTGCGCTGAGTTCCAGGCTGGCTTGGGCAGGGAATGGGAGGAAACCAACCTGGGTTTCTCCTTTGCGGCAACAGTTCCTGAGGAACTGACATTTTAAGGAAGAGGTTTCACTTCTGAGGACATGAAAATCTATTTTTCCCCTTCATTCTTACAAATGGCTTTGAAAGGGGAGTGCAGACCTGGAACTGGAAAATGCCAGGATTGTTCCAGAGCCTCCTTCCAGAGCAGGGTTTGTTGCAGGGGTGAGCTGCAGCCCAGCTCGGCACAGGGCTGGCCTTGCCCCGCTGGGGCTGCTCTTGTCTCTGTGCTGCCCTCAGGGTGAATCCAGCCCCTGAATCCCGGGATAACAGCAGGGATTTGCCCCCTGTGCTTCCTGGGGTCCTTGGCGTGGCCCCACCCGTGTGGCTGTGTGGAGCTGGGGGCTCAGCTCTGTGGCAGTAAAGAGCTTTGAACTTCTCTGTGTGCCTCTCATGGGGATTGTTGCCATAAATTCCCCTTAATCGTTACTGCTGGGGTAGAGGAAGGTCTGTGCTGGATGCAGAGCCCGCTGGAGATCCAACAGAATACAGAACTGTCCTAGGACACAAATTCTGAGCTCCCCACACAATAAAATACAGAACCATCCTAGGACACAAATTCTGAGCTCCCAACCCACTGGGACCCAAATCTGACAAACTCCCAATTACACACACCAGAGAAAATGGAATGTTTAATAAAACCCATTCTCTGCCCTACAATCCTGACTGGACACAGCCTTTTAGGAGGAGGTAAAAATGAGGAAGTGCAGGAACACTTGTAATGCAAAACAGGAGACAGGGACTCCAATTTCTTCTTTGCCCCTGCAGAATGAGGAGGGTTTTCCCTCAAACTCAGACAGGAACAAATTTGGAGCCCCCTACTCAGAAGCAGCTTCTCACAGTTTTGAGGGGTTTTTTTCTTTTCTTTTTTTTTTTTTCATGGAAAAGCTGACAGCCTGTGAATGGAGGAGTTTCATTCTGCTCCAGCAGAATTCCAGGAGTGCCTGGAGCTGCTGCAGAATTGTGGCTCCATTTCACTCTCCTCTTTCTGTCAGATGATCTGCTTTGTTTTCCACAATTTCTTTTATTCCCCAAAATGTTCTGTAGCAGTGTTAGATTTCTGATACGTGACACTGTGTTAATTTGTGGTTTTTTCTCTGTAGGGAAGCCTTGATGAGAAATTATTGCAATTTGTGAAAGCTTTATTTGTGCTGCTGATGACTCAAAAGTTAGAAATGCTGCTCTGCTGTGATTACTGGCCTTAAAAAAATGACACAAATGAAAGTGGGACTTTTTGATTCCAGCAGAAGGACTTTGTTTGAGGCAGAGAATAGAAGTATTTTTTATCATTAGCTTTCACTCATTTCAGAGGAGCTGGGCTTGTTAATAACTTCAAATGACACAATGAATCTGAAATATTAATCCACTTAGTGCTCTTCTGAGGACATGGATAAGCAAATGCCAAGCAAGAAGCCCTGGGAGCTTTGGGAAAGGAGGGAGTTAAAAATACAGAACTGGGGACAGAGGAAAAAGACAAATACAGTGTATTTTCTTTACCTGAATATCCTGGGAAGCTGTGACCAAAAGGAATCCACGTGCTGCCTGCAGGAAATGCTCAGCTGGGAAGGGAAGGGACACTTTGATTCCAAAGCAGGATCCCCGTCCCAGCCCCCTGAATGGGGCACCTTGGGAAGGCCACAGAAAAGTAGAGACCAAGGGGGAAAGTGCTGGAAGTTTCCCTTTGCAGTTTACTTTTTTTTTCTTTTCTTGAGGAGTCTCAAAATGAATCTGGGAAAATTAGAAGGGGAATTTACATGGTATTTGAGGGATTTCCTTGGTTTTACAAATATTTTATCTTTTCTATTAAAAAAAAGCCATTAGGAGGTGTGAAAGGAAGGCGAGAAAAGGTCAGGCTGTGCTCTCGTTTGCTCTGGTCTAAGTCCAGACCAACACCTTTAATATCCGTGGAGCCGCTCTGGATTTGGGGAGCGCACGGAGCCACGGCCTGCCCGGGCCAGCTCCTGGGCTCAGCTGGTCTGGGACTGCTGCAGAGCCTGGAGGGGCCGGGACACTGCCCCAAGAGGGGCTGTGACACTGCCAGGACCTGGAGAGGCTGTGACACTGCCCGGACCCGGAGAGGCTGTGACACTGCCCAGACCCAGAGAGGCTGTGACACTGCCCAGACCCAGAGAGGCTGTGACACTGCCCCAAACTGGAGAGGCTGTGACACTGCCCCAAACTGGAGAGGCTGTGACACTGCCCCAAGAGGGGCTGTGACACTGCCCCAACCTGGAGAGGCTGTGACACTGCCCAGACCCAGAGAGGCTGTGACACTGCCCCAAACTGGAGAGGCTGTGACACTGCCCCAAGAGGGGCTGTGACACTGCCCCAGCCTGGAGGGGCTGTGACACTGCCCCAAACTGGAGAGGCTGGGACACTGCCCCAAACTGGAGAGGCTGTGACACTGCCCCAAACTGGAGAGGCTGTGACACTGCCCCAAGAGGGGCTGTGACACTGCCCCAACCTGGAGAGGCTGTGACACTGCCCAGACCCAGAGAGGCTGTGACACTGCCCCAAACTGGAGAGGCTGTGACACTGCCCCAAGAGGGGCTGTGACACTGCCCCAGCCTGGAGGGGCTGTGACACTGCCCCAAACTGGAGAGGCTGGGACACTGCCCCAAACTGGAGAGGCTGTGACACTGCCCCAACCTGGAGAGGCTGTGACACTGCCCAGACCCAGAGAGGCTGTGACACTGCCCCAAACTGGAGAGGCTGTGACACTGCCCCAAGAGGGGCTGTGACACTGCCCCAGCCTGGAGGGGCTGTGACACTGCCCGGACCTGGAGAGGCTGTGACACTGCCCCAACCTGGAGAGGCTGTGACACTGCCCCAAACTGGAGAGGCTGTGACACTGCCCCAAACTGGAGAGGCTGGGACACTGCCCCAAACTGGAGAGGCTGGGACACTGCCCCAAACTGGAGAGGCTGTGACACTGCCCCAACCTGGAGAGGCAGGGACACTGCCCCAACCCGGGAACTTCCCAGCAGAGAGAGGGGTAAAGGGCAAAATTCCAGGCGGGGCATGGCTGGGTCTTTGTGGGGTTGGAGGGAGCCGGGGGTAAGCTTGCTTTGGGGTGTCCGTGGGAATCGTGGGAACACAGATTGGCCCGGGGTGGAAGGGTCCTCAAAGATCATTTCATTCCCACCCCATCCATGGCAGGGACACCTGGCACAGTGTCCTCACCAGAGCTGCTTTGGAGGGCTGCTAAAGGAGGAACAGACCTTCCTGGGAAAACAGGACCAGGGGAAAAGATCAGTCCTGGATGCTGTTTTAAATTTTAAATTATTTTTAGTATAAATTACCTTTGAATTGTTAGCTGTACACTTTGTCAGGCAGGCCTACTAAGCTCAGGTGCTGCAGAACACCTCGGGTATGGTGATGTGAATATTTGTGAATATTCGGGGGGGTTGTTTGGGGACAGCACATCCCGAGGCTGAGCTGGCTGCTGGCTCCAGCAGCAGGAACCACAGTGGCCACAGGGAGAGAGAAAGAGGGGGAAAAGCAGCAGGAACTGGTGCAAACTGGGTGAGCCCCCACTGGGCTGGGCACAGCAGCCTCTGTTTGCTGCTCTCCCTTCTCTCTGCCTGGTTTTCCCGGCCCTGTGCTTACATTTTTAAGGAGTATTTTTTCTCTGGAGCAGCAGTAATTCGGTTCATGCATCAGTGGAGTCTCTAAAACTTGTGATGTACAGTTGGTGTTATCTCTGCTCATATCAGAGAGAGAACTGGGAGACCCTGCCTTGGTTTGGTTTAGTTTGGTTTGGTTTGGTTTTAGGGGGATGGAAGTTACGCTTGGGCTCTGTGGGGTTGATTTGTGGGGAGTTTTTGTTCATTGGTTGGTTGTTGATTTTTGGGTTTGTTTTTTAAATCTTGGGTTGTGTTTAGCAGTATCTGCTCCAAGGCACAGAAGCAGAAAGCCTGTGAGTGGCCATGTGTGGTCTCACACTTTAAAAAGCGTAAAATGCTGGGTTTCTAAGCAGATTTCCCACATGCAGTAGATTTTTTCTTTGCCAGATGTTCAGGATTTGAGTGACACTGGTGACATTCCCAGCCCCCAGCAGCCCCTGCGGAACTGAGGCTGTTTCTGGAAGGTTCCCTGCTCTCCTTTCCCCATTCTCCCATTCCCTCCCCTCACTCCCATATCCTCACCATGTCCATCTGTGTTTCCAACCAAACGAGTGTCCCTGTGTTCTCAGTGGCACTGGGTGACACTGGTGACACTGTGGTACAGCATTTCACCACTGTAACCCATTTCTGGGTTGTGATGGGAGCCTGAGGAAGAGCAAGGCAGGAAGGCAATCATGGCTTGGATGAGATTTTTTGGCAATCCCAGACTGGCTTGCGTTGGAAGGGACCTTAAATCCCACCAGTGCCAGCCCTGCCCTGGGCAGGGACACTTCCCTGTCCCAGGCTGCTCCAAGCCCTGTCCTGGGACTCTGCCAGGGCTGGAGCAGCCCCAGTTTCCCTGGCTCGGCCCTGGAGCTGCTGAGTGCAGGTGTTGGGAGAGAGAGAGAGCGAGCGCTGCCTCGGACAGGGCACTTATGCAAATGACAGCAAAGAACACGACAATAAATAAAAGCGTTTATTTTTCCTCTTGCCCAGGCCATGCTGGGGAAAGGTGTGAGCCCAGAGCTCTGGAAATAGAATTTGCAAAGGTCAAAGATTGCTCACGGAATTCATCAATGCCCCCCCTTAACACAACTGCCCAATTACTCTTGGTGAGTAACTGGCCAAACTCTCCTCATCCTGTGTCAGACAAATCGGTACCCATTGGAAAAGCCTTTGCTCAGGTTTTCAGTCCACCCTCCTTCTCACAGTCCTGCCTTTGGGAGAACGGGTTTTGAGGTGATAAACACCTTTTCTTTGCAGGGTGTGTTAAAAATCGCCCTGGTGCCCTGGGCAGTGCTGGCCTTGGACTCGGGGGTTTCAGGGGAATTTTCCAACCGGAATGATTCTGTGATTCCAAGTTGTACCTCCTCAGAACCAAAAGTTTCCCGTGGCTCAGAGGGCAGCTGGGCGAGTTTGCTGATGAGAGGAGGGTTGGTGGCAAGGTCCAGCAGTTCAGGAATTCCCTGCACATGGAACAGTCCCGGTTTTGGAGGAGAACTGCTGGAAGTGAGCATTGCTCGAGGCTTGTGTGTCTGCTCCTGGCCACTGACCGCAGTGGGAATGAAGCTGAGACGGTGGGGGGCCCACAAGGAATTCCTCATTTTCCTGGATGAGAAGGAGCGATTTGCCCACAAGTTTCTTCTCTTTTTGCGTTGCATTGCTGGAGTTTTCCCCGAGCAAAGCCAGCTCTCCTGAGCTCTCAGAGCACGAGCCACAGCGCCTGGGCGAGCAGCCTGGGAGTGGGTCTGGAGAGGAGATGATGGCAAAGGAGAAAAGGCAAGAAGTAGTGACAAAATTATATTTATTGATTTTTTTAAAGGGTTGGGGTTTTTTGTTTTTGTTTTGGAGGTTTTTTGGGGGTTTTTTGGTGGTTTTTTTTTCTTTTTTTCTTTCTTTCTGCATGTTGGTTAAAATACGAGCGGCTGTAGAACATGAACAGCTGAGGACAGGTTTGAATCCCAGTGCTCAGGGCAGTCGGGATCATCCTGAGGGCTGACCTTGACCTCGGGCCTGTCTGGAGGGCAAAGCTGTTAGAGAGCATCGGGAGTGGTTTGTGTGCAGCGTTTGTGGGGAGGTGGAGGGAAACCAGCTCCAGGTACAGGTGGCTGCGATCGTGGCAATCCCTTGAAAATCGCCCATTAGTTCTGTCTAATAGGCTTATTCTGAGAATAATGGTTCTGCATATCTTTGGAAGAGTCACTCCAAAGTCTCGGCGTTTTCCGTGTCTTGCCTGGAGAAAAATCGCTGCGCTTGAAAATCAGGAATTGTCAGTGAGCGTTGTCAAAACAACTTTATTTTATCAAGTCAAGATAATGTTGAGAGAAGTCTATACCCACTTTAATTGCTTTGACATTCAATTAGCAAGACATTCTACTCCTCTCCAATAGAGTGAGCTTCTGTGTGGTTCACAGGAAAACCTGGCTGGAAAAGCACCAGGGGATGTCGTGGGGGCCCCGCTCCTGCTGATGGGCTGGACATGCCCCACTCCCCACTCCTGGAAATTCCCAACAAACTCCATCCAGTGCTTCACTCTCCCATGGTTTTGGGGGTTTGGTTGTTCTTTTTTTTTTTTTTTTTTTTTTTTTCTCTGCATCTCCCTCGTAGCAATTTAAATTCCCTTTTTTTCCTCCCCACAATCCACGATAAAAGTAAAAATCTGATTTTTCCTTCTGTCTTCGCTACAGCTGTCGCCACACTTGAAAATTGTTATCATGTCCTCCCCTAAAGTGCTCTTCTTTTAGGATAAACAACCCCAATTCTTTTAATCTCTGCTCAGATGTCAGGTTTTGCAGGGCTCTGATTAATTCCGTGGCGTTCCTTGAGGTGCATTATGCCGGGTGAATAATGGCCCTTGTCCCCCAGGATAGGTCATTTACAGCCAGGCCGGATATTTATTCATTTAATCACCGCCGGTGACGCAGCCTGGGCTGCCCAGCACCAGAGCAGCCTCCAGAAACGGGGGGATTAAACCTGATCAATTATTTGATTATCAATTATACCTGATCCATGGGTTTGGAACTTGTTGGAGGTGATGCCTTGGGCAGGCTGAGCTGGAGCAGAGCCTGGGCAGAGCTGGAGAATGAAGCAGAGATTTATTGAAAGGCCTTTAGGGACACCTTGGGCAGGACAGGGCCTGGACAGGGCTACACCAAAAATGGACCCAAAATTGTCACAAAATGGGCACAAAATGGACAAACGGTCATGAGGTCTCACAGTTTTATAAGGTTTTTTTTCCAGCAGGAGGTGGGGCAGAACAGGAGAGGGAGGCTTGGATGCGTTTTCTGCACTCTGTTCTTTGGATACCCTTCATACACTGCTCTGACAAAAGCTGAATTTCAGGATTTTAATTCTAAGTTAAATTTAAATTTTAGCTTTAATTTTAGGAGACTTCATGATTTTTCTTGGATTCATCAGAAATTTGATATTTAAAAAAAAGCTACCACAGTTCTCCCAAGGAGTAAAGTCAGTGGATGTTTTTGTTGTGTGTGGTTTTTTGTTTGTTTGTTTTTTCCCCCAAATCAGTGAAAACCTGAGAGAAGTGAGACAGAGTAGATGCTAAAATAAAATGCTTGGGTGTGATTTCTCTGTTTCTTGGAACTGAAAGATTTGCTAGAACTACGCTTCTTCAGTGTGATTTTTTTTTTTTTTTTTTTTTTTTTTTTTTTTTTTTTTTTTTTTTTTTAGTTGTAACTTGCTTAGAAACTTTTCTCCTTCCCTGCAGGTGAAGCAGGGGAGGTTTGTCCTGTGGGATCATGGAATGGTTTGGGTTGGATGGGACCTTAAAGCTCATCCCATCCCATCCCATCCCATCCCATTCCATCCCATCCCATGGATTTCTCCTCTCCGATGACAGGAGGAAGGATTCTCGTGCTGTGTTAGGATTTCATGATCTGCAGTTCTCCAGCCAGGGCTGCCGGGTGAGAGACCCTTGGAGATCTTCACTTTGCATTCTCCAGCTCAGGCCTGATTGTGAGAGGTGCCAAGCGCCTGCAAAAGGCAGGAGAGGAGCAAATGAAATGCCAGACTCGCGGAAAATAAAGATCAAAACTCTTTCTGGAAAACAATATTTTCTGTTCTAGCTCTGCATGTGTTAAATATTTGATATTTTGAGCTGGAGAAGCCAAATTTGCAAGTGGCAGTTGATACATGTACATATAAAGCATTTGTCTGCCTGCAAAACAAGCCCACAGAGAAGGACGGGCCGGAGCAGCGTGAGGAGCGTCAGGAGAGAGCTGCAAATTCCAGAGTCCCTCCTTTTAACCATAAATATTTACACTGCCCTGGGACCGTGCATCCCACACTGCCGGTGAAACTGATAGAGAGCCATAATTAACGGGAAATTGATAAAGAGTAATAATTAGCTGGCTCGTTTGCATGTCCGGGCGGTGCCGTTCGGAGCGGGCCGTGTTTGTGTGGGGCTCCTCCGGACACCCCCAGGGATCCAGCCCTCCGTGCCCCCCTCACATCTTGAAAAGCCTTTTGGTGACGGAGCTGTGCTTTTGGTTTTTTCCTCCCTTGACATATGTGGAATTTCTGGGATGTGAATGAGGTTGTGCTGAGGGAAGATCAGTGGGGCCGGGTTGAGGAAGAGGCTGCTCTGAAGTGTCCCTGTCCTCCAAGAATCCCAAAGGGACAGGCCACATCGCCCTGCGGCCCTCAGGTGATCCAAACACACAGTTACTTTCAAATATATATATTTTTAATTGAGGTTATTTTAATTTATGTACACCCTTGGAATGTTGGGACACGTGAGCTCCTGCTCTGGCCTTCAGTGCCAAATGTGAGGGGCAGTGAGCAGAGGGAGAGGTGGAGAAGCCCAGATGGCCTCAGGGGTTTTAATGGTTTTTAAAAGCTTCATCTCATTGTCTACAGAGGCCCCAGTGCCCTTGGGAGTGACTGTCCCCAGTGCTGGCACTGCCAGGGTCACCTCCAGGGCTGGGGACAGGTCAGGGTCAGCGAGGTGGGACAGACCCAGAGGGGCTGGAGCAGGGCCAGGGAAGGGAAAGGAGCTGGGAAAGGAAAGGGAGAATTCCTGAGGGAGCTGGGAAGGGAATGGAGAATTCCTGAGGGAGCTGGGAAGGGAATGGAGAATTCCTGAGGGAGCTGGGAAGGGACTGGAGAATTCCTGAGGGAGCTGGGAAGGGAATGGAGAATTCCTGAGGGAGCTGGGAAGGGAACGGAGAATTCCTGAGGGAGCTGGGAAGGGAATGGAGAATTCCTGAGGGAGCTGGGAAGGGGCTCAGCCTGGAGAAAAGGAGCATCCAGAGGGATCTTTTCCCTCTCTGGGATTCCCTGACAGGAGGGGACAGCCGGGGGGATTTGGGCTCTGCTCCAGGGCACAGGGACAGGAGGAGAGGGAACGGCCTCAGGCTGGGCCAGGGGAGGGCAGGGGGGACAGCAGCAGGAATTTCCCCATGGAAAGGGAGCTCAGGAATGGGAACTGCCCAGGGAGGTTTGGAGTGCCCATCCCTGGAGGTGTCCCAGGAATTCCTGGAGGTGGCACTCAGGGCTGGGGACAGGGTGGGCATCGGGCACAGCTGGGATTTGATCATTCCAACATAAAGGATTATGGAATTCTGGAATTTTGGTTTCAGGCTGCTGAGGCCCAGCTGTGGGCCTGGCTTGGGCAGCAGCTCACTGGAGTTCCTCACGGGGAGAACCTGAGTTCTCCCAAGGGCAGCACCTGGGGGGTGGCTCCATCCCCAGAGGTTCTGGGAGAATGGGGTTGTGCTTTGCTGCCTTAGAATATTAAAAATGCAACCAGAAGGAAAGGATGTGGAAGTGCTTGATGCTCAGTATCCTCTTGTCTTCCCCATAATCCACATTTGTGTGTGACTGATGCTCTGGCAGCAGATTTCCCAGCTGCAGTTGTGTGTGGTACTCTCCAGGTAAAGGTACCTCTGAGCTGGAACAGGCACTTGCAGGCTTTATCCTATTTATTTTTAATATTTCCCATCGTGGCTCAGCTTTGCAGTTGTTTTAATGATAAATTGTGGCCACTGTAAACAGAAGTGCTCCAATCAGGGTCTCACTGCTCGTGTCTTTCATGGCTGTGCTGCCACAATAATGAGGGATGGGAGATAATGACTTAAGGAAAAAGCTCTGGATTAAGTGGGACAGTAAATTAGGCATTTATCTCTCTCCATTGGAAGCCTGTTTCCAGTTCCCTTTGAGGTCTCAGCTGAGCTCTATTTAAAAGTAAACCACGTCGTATTTCACCAAGCCAGCCCACTCCATAGAAATCAGCATATAAGCACTCACATTAAATTACCATATTACCCAGGAGGTCCTGGTTTTCAGGAAGGTCAGAGTTGAGGTGTATTAGCAAGAAAAAATAAGGTTATACCGTTCCATCATTTTACTGTGCATCCGGAGGATGGAAAATTCCCACTTCCTCTGTGGCTCTCTTTTGTTTTTTCCCTCCTGTGTGTTTGAAATTTGGGGACTTTTTAGGCCACGGGGAACGTGGTGTGTGCAGAAAGCACCCAGCTGCAGAGCCCTGCAGGGGACAGGGCTGTCCTGGGCTGGCATTCCCGGAGGTGCCCTTGGCTCTGCACGCCCTCAGCGCTCCCTGGAACCTCTGCCCAGGAGGATTTTAGGGATGCAGAGCCACGGGACCCTGGCTTTGTCCAGTTTGGGGGGCTGAGCTGCTTAGAGAGGGATTGGAGATTGCAGGATGGAGGACACTTCCCCACAGGAGCAAATCCACTGTCCTGGAGAGACGGGGAGTTCCTGAACCGTGGGAGGGCTGGGATGGGTTTTGTTATCCAAAACCAAACCGGGCTGGGTTTGTTATCCACCTTCTGCTGAGCTGGACTAAAGTGAGGCGATGTTTTTGGGTTTTCAGTCCATTTTCCAGTCCTGATTTCAGCCTAACTTGGGGGTTGGACCAGGTGATCTCTGGAGGTCCCTTCCAGCCTGAACTGCTCCAGGATTCTGCAGCTGTTTGGGGGGAACAGGAAGGAATTGGCTCCTCTGTGTGTGAATCCCTGGGTGATGCTCTGCCCGTCCCTCTTCCCTCTGTTCCCCGGGGTTTCTGTGAGTTCTCCTGTTCAGTGCCCGTGGATCTGCAGGAGGATGGAACATTTGTCAGTAGTGATAAAAGACATATTTTTTCTGTGCTGGCAGAAGCATCAAAGGATGTCTTTAACCAAGGATTTCTTGGATTTTCCTCCTCTGACCACCCTAAATTCCTGTCTGAGGGATCTCAGGGAATGGTCCTTCTTTCCAGGCTCCCCCTGCCAGATCAGCCCTCAGGCCTTGCTTTCAATAAAAGCTGAATATTGGTAAGCTCGTTACCAGAAGTTTGTGCTGGAAGTTGATCTCCCAGTTAGTTCCTCCACAGGTCAGAACACCATTAATAAATTGCATTAAGTGTTGAGGCAAAGGTTGGAGAAGGCAGAATCCCAATCAGTATTTTACTTGGCTACAATATTCAATTAAAATATGTAAAAATATATATTTCTGCATACATATTTTCTCTCCGTGATGTTTTCTCGAACAAATTTTCTCTGGCTTGCAAAAAGTAATGCAGAAACATTCTCAACATTACAGAATCCACAGCTGAACCCAAGCAGGGTCAGAGGGGCCAACTTTTGAGGTGTCAGCACCGTGGAAGTTGATAATCAGGAACAGGAGGCTGATACCATGAAAATATCAATGATTCTAATTGCTGCCAATTCAAGTCCTGACCCTCATTTCTAACAAACGCTGCAGATGAATTCAGACCCAAGGTATTTATACAGCGCGGTCCGAACTGGTTTTTAACTTCCAGTTTTTCGAGTCCAGGATAATGTGGTGAATGGAACTTTAACTGAGCAGCTCTGAGTGCTGCAGCCACGGCTGGGCCTGCCCGGCTTCCCCAGGCTGCTGTGGGAGAGCCCAGCCAGGAATCCCAGAATCCCAGGATCCCAGAATCCCAGAATCCCAGAATCCCAGAATCCAGAATCCCAGAATCCCAGAATCCCAGAATCCCAGAATCCCAGAATCCCAGAATCCAGAATCCAGAATCCCAGAATCCCAGAACCCCAGAATCCCAGGATCCCAGAATCCCAGAATCCCAGGATCCCAGAATCCCAGAATCCAGAATCCAGAATCCCAGAATCCAGAATCCCAGAATCCCAGAATCCCAGGATCCCAGAATCCCAGAGTCCAGAATCCCAGAATCCAGAATCCCAGAATCCCAGAATCCCAGAATCCAGAATCCCAGAATCCCAGAATCCCAGAATCCAGAATCCAGAATCCCAGCATCCCAGAATCCCAGGATCCCAGAATCCCAGGATCCCAGAATCCCAGAATCCCAGAACCCCAGAATCCCTGGGCTGGAAAAGCTCTCTGAGGCCAAATCCCCTGTGCCCAGCCCCACCTTGTCCCCAGCTCTGAGTGTCACCTCCAGGAATTCCCCCAGGGATGGGCCCTGCACCGTTCCCTGGGCACCCTTTCCATGGGGAAATTCCTGCTGCTGTCCCCCCTGAGCCTCCCCCAGCCCGGGGAAGGGCTGTTCTGTTGTACCTGGGCTCTTCCCAAGGCGCTCGGCACGCTGGGCTGCATTTCCAGGCACAGCACAGGATTCCAGAGGAATCCAGGTGCTGCCAGCCTGGGGCAGCCTCTTTCCTCCCGGGAGGGGACTCCTCTTCCTCCCTGCACTGCCCGTGGTCCCCAGACCCGAGCTGCCCGCGTGCCCCGGAGTTCCTGAGCTGCCTCTCTGGCAAGATTTACACGCGTAACCTTTCTGCTGGCGCCTGGGACTGAACTCTGCTTCCTGCGAGAGGTGATTAAACCACCGTGCCCGCCTGGGTTCGTTTTTGAGAGGGGAAGGAGCGGCCGCGCCGGAGCCAGGGCTGGGCTCTCTGCTCAGCTCAGCACATTTTTTAATGTCAACAATTAGGAATTGCCATTAAAGAGTATCACAATCAAAGAGTCTCTGCAACCCAGGCCGAATTAATGAGGTGCACTAAAACCTGCTCTGCCTTCCCGTGTTCCTGGGGATGCTTTTCCCCCTCTTCCTCAGCGAGCCCACCTGTAACCATCGCTGCTCCTGGTCGTGGCTGTAAATGGAATTATTCACCTTTTACTCCACAGATGGAGCATAGGCAGAGGCAGTGCTGGCAGTGAGGGTGTGGGTCGTGGATCTGGAGCTGTGGTGTCACCTGAGGGGCTGCCCTGGCACTTC
This sequence comes from Prinia subflava, assembly GCF_021018805.1. Classification (NCBI taxonomy): domain Eukaryota; kingdom Metazoa; phylum Chordata; class Aves; order Passeriformes; family Cisticolidae; genus Prinia; species Prinia subflava. Next base: position 38,310,688 of record NC_086252.1, on the reverse strand, counting down.
TCTGCCTAAGAGACCTCCAGCAATCAGAAAATTCCAATCAAAGGTGGCATTCCAGGTGTAAAATGTTCAGTGCAATGGTTTTATTGATTTACACAGAGTCAGGGTTTGGCCCCCGTGCTCTCCCTGATTTCTGCACAGATTGGGATCTCTCTGTTGTCATCCCCAGGACTGGATGTGTGGCACTTCTGCCTGAGGTGACACAGTCAGTAACTCAGGTGTAAAGCTTAATTCTTATTTTTATTCAAGAAAACACCAAAGAAAACTCTGGAGGGTTTTTTTTTTTCCATTCCAGCAGCTCTGCTCAGCACTGGTGACGAGCAGGACTCAGATCCCACTCCTTCTGGGAGGCTGCTACAGCAACAATCCCTACCTTCAAATAGTTTTGTGTCGAGTCAAACTCTGTCAGAAAGAAATAAAAACCACCCACCAAAACCCAAACAACAACAAGAAGCCCCGGCTGCTTCGCCTGGGAGGTGTGAACTGCATTTCCAAACGCATTGGGAGCCATTTGCTTTTTAAATTCCTGCCTGCACATTTTGCCATCCTTCCTGATTAACACAGAGCCGAGTTTTCCACGTCCTCTCCGTTTGTGCATTTCTCAGGTGTTTATCCTGGCACTGAGTGTCATTCTCAGGAGTAAACAAGCTCTGGCAGGGAGTTTTTATTCTCAGGAAAACTTTGTTCACTGAATTTATGGCTCCAACCTCTCGAAATTCCGTGGAACAACGTGGCTGGGGCATGGACCTAGAAACCTTCATGAAGCAATGCTGGCATTTGAGTAACCATAATCGAATTTGCGTTTGAGTGACTGTAACAAAATGTTTGGATTTGAAACAGTGACCAAAGCGTGTGAATGCACACCTTGCTTTCCAGGGAGCCCTGAACTTAATGAAATAGAACTGATACTTCTTTATTTTTTTAAGTGAAGCATTGGTGGCCACAGCCCGTGGGGGAATTTGGACAAAGAGTGGTGGGAGATGGTTGCAGTCTCATCCCAAAGCTGGCAGACTGGAGTGCTTTGTTGAAAGACACGAAATACTTATTTTATTATCAAAGGATTTTGAAAGAGAGGGAAAAAAATTTCTAAAATTGTCCTTCAGCCTTAAAAATTGTGTTTTGTTTCATGTGTGGGCAAAGGGAACATGTAGCCAGTCTGGGGTTTTTTATTATTATTATTATTTTTTACTCTCCAGAAAGCACTGGCAGCTGGATTGCTCTGATCAATAAAATCATAGCACGGGAGCAAGTCACAGTTTGTCTGCAGGTTCCAATGCAGCTGGAGGGAGGTAATCAATAACTTTGTTTATAATGACATCTAGCTGGCAGCGTGGGGCTGCTGCTGAGCAGCCTGACCAGAGGGGAGCTGGAGGGAGCAGCACTGAAACCGCCCTGCGAGGCTGGGACAGAGCAGCCAGGCAGGGAGGGAGGATGCCCAGCCATGAGGGCTTGTTGGAAAAGAGGGGCTTCATTTTGTGATTTTCTGGTGTTTCTGAAGGGCTCCAGCCCGTCCTGTCGTGGCTGTACCTCCCTGTGCCCTGGCAGTGCAGCACCACGGCCCAGGAAGGTGCCTTGCTGCTCGCAGCGAGGTTTTCTGCCCTTGCTGCTCGCAGGGAGGTTTTCTGCCCTTGCTGCTCGCAGGGAGGTTTTCTGCCCTTGCTCTGTTGTCCGAATGCTTTGAGGTGTCTCCACGCTCCTGGCTCTCCTCTGTCCTGCCCTTCTCAGCCTGTTCCTTGGAGCAGATGGAAATCCCATCTCTGCTTGGTCTGGAATGTGTGAGGGTGCTGGGACAGACGTTTCTGGAGTGCTCTGAGGAGAAAGCAGCAGCATGACGAGGCTCTTTAAAAATAATTCTGCTCTCAACTATTAGAGATCTTTTGGGAACTTGTAAATGACAGGATGACCCCAAACACTCGGCAGTTTTTATTGACAGAGAGGTGCAAACTCTCAGCCACATGCAAGGTGTGCCGTGGGGGGGGGGTGCTTTGTTCCTGTCTCTGATCAAGAGGAGGAGGAGGAGGAGGAGGAGGAGGAGGCCCAGGCTCTGCGCTTTGCCTTGGCGGTGTCAGGCTGGAGCAGAGCAGAGCAGAGCAGCCCATGGTCACCGTGTGCTTTTGGGCTCTGGCGTTGTTGGCAGCTGCCACTGCCCCGCTGGCCCGGCCGATGGCAGCGGCCTTTTCCTGTGACAGGACAGGGTGGCATGGCAGAGCTGTCCCCATGGCAGGGCAGGGTGGCATGTCTGGGCCGTCCCCATGGCAGGGTAGGGTGGCACGGCAGGGCTCTCCCCGTGCCAGGACAGGGCAGGGCGGCACGGCAGGGCTCTCCCCGTGCCAGGACAGGGCAGGATGGCCCAGCAGGACTCTCCCCGTGCCAGGACAGGGCAGGGTGGCACGGCAGGGCTCTCCCCGTGCCAGGACAGGGCAGGGTGGCACAGCCAGGCTGCCCCGTGCCAGGGCAGGGTAGGGTGGCATGGCAGGGCTCTCCCTGTGCCAGGACAGGGCAGGGTGGCCCAGCAGGACTCTCCCCGTGCCAGGACAGGGCAGGGTGGCCAAGCAGGGCTCTCCCTGTGCCAGGACAGGGCAGGATGGCCCAGCAGGACTCTCCCCGTGCCAGGACAGGGCAGCTCCGCGGCAGCCCCCGAGCCCCGGACCGGCCCCCGAGCCCGTCCGGCCGCAGCTGCGGGCCGGGCCGGCCCCGGCGGTGCCGGGCTCGGGCAGCGGAGCGCGGGGCTCTGACAAGAGATCAATAGTGTCCTCCCGGGCGGGAGCGGCTGCCGGCCCTGTCAGAGGGATGTGTGCCGTAATTGGATCAGGGATGCGGGAGCCATCCCAGCCTCCCGTCAGCACTGTCACAGCTGTCAGATGTCATCCCTCCGTACAGCTGTCACCGCGGGAGGGCCGCGGCTCCTTCTCCCTGCTAACCCAATGCAAATGTCCACTTAGCGGATGAATATTGAAGATATTAGACACTTCTCTATGCCTTTATGCAAAATAAAGATCTGTGTCATCTGCGAATTTCATGGAAATAAGTTGCAATTTATTCACTGTGAGAAAAGTGAAGTGAAGCCTGTAAAAATGAGAAATTATTTGGTTCAGGCTATTAAAAAAAAAGAATATTTTCCAGAATAAACAAAATATGCAGATTTTTTTTTCTGAAGAGTAAAAACTACCAGCTAAATATATTTTTATGAGAATAGCAGCTTTATCTTACAATATTATTCCGTGCATATAAAAATTTATCATTCCTAGATATCCTTCCTGCGAGAGAGAGTGATTGGAGTAAACTTTGATTTCTCGGCGGGGAGGGGGCGGGAATCACTATTACAAATTACTGAGAGATCTATTCTCAATCTTTGTTTTCCGATGGCTCCTGCCGGGGCCGCTCGGCAGCGCGGGGCCGCTCTGCCGCTGCCGCTGCCGGGGATGGAGCCGCATCCCTGCGCTCCCGCCACGGCGGCGGCTCCGGCGGCAGCGAGCGGGGAGCGCTCGGCTGTGCCACCGTGCCCAGCTGTGCCACCGTGCCCGGCTGTGCTACCGTGCCCGGCTGTCCCACCCTCCCCGGCTGTGCCATCCTCCCTGGCTGTGCCACCGTGCCCGGCTGTGCCACCCTGTCCCGGCTGTGCCACCGTGCCCAGCTGTGCCACCGTGCCCGGCTGTGCCACCGTGCCCGGCTGTACCACCCTGTCCCGGCTGTGCCACCCTGTCCCGGCTGTGCCACCCTGCCCGGCTGTGCCACCCTGCCGAGGCTGTGCCCGGCTCTGCCCCGGCTGTGTCCCGGCTGTGCCCCGGCTCTTTCCCGGCTCTTTCCCGGCTCTGCCCCGGCTCTGCCGCTCCCCGGCCCCTCCGCGCCGGGAAACTTTGGGTCGAAAGCCCCCGAGCGGTGCGAGAGGCAATGAAAGCGGAGGGGTTTGTTCTGCTCTCCGCTTTCCCCGCTCCTGCCGGTCCCGGCGCGGAGCGGAGCGCGGTGCTCGGCGGAAAATCGGGGTTTGGTGCAGGCGGAGCTGGCGATGTGCGGGTGAGGCTGGCAGCGGCACAGCCCCGCGCTGCTGCCGCTCCTGCGGCTGCGAGCCGCTCCCCGCGGCACAGCGCGCCCGGCTCCCGCCGCTGGCACCGGCAGGAACGAGCTGCTGCTCATCCCCGCGGGAATGGAACGAGCTGCTGCTCATCCCCTCGGGAATGGAACGAGCTGCTGCTCATCCCTGCGGGAATGGAACGAGCTGCTGCTCATCCCCGCGGGAAAGCCCCGGGCTCTGCACCCCTCGCTGCTGCCGGCCCCGGCCGTTCCCGGCCTTATCTCCTGATTTATCCCGGGGCTTTCTCTGCCCGGAGCCCGGGGCTGCCCCGGTGCCGGAGCAGCCTCACCCCGACCTCCACCCCATCGCCCCGGAGCCGGGTGAGGCGCCCTGGGAACCTCCAGCCCCTTTGCAGCCCTCCCCGCCAGCTGTGCCAGCCCGCAGAGCCGCTGCCAGCCTCGTCCTTATGGCCGGGTGTTATTTGCAACACAGGAATAATAATAATAATAATTACAGTAATAACGGTGCCAAGTGGAGACAGCAGCCGTGGTGGTGCAGCAGGGCAAAAGCAGACTCTAAGGGGAGCCCAGAGAAGGTGGCCTGAATATTAATTTCAAATGCAAAATTGTCATTGGTTTTGCCGGCGGCAGGATCAGGAATTAATTGTTTCCTGACTTGTGCTGTTTGGGAAGTTAAGAACTAGCCGGGCTGTGCTTCACTTTTGTTTTTTTCTGGTGGAATACTGATAGAGCCAGAGGGATAATCCGGGCTCAGGGAAAGCAGCAGGCCGGGGATGAGGGCCCTGCCACGGGTTCGTGGCTGCAGCTCTTTTTGGAGCATCACTGCCTTGGACTTGGTGGCCTTAAAGGTCCTTTTGCAGCCTGAAAGAGTCTTTGGTTCTGTGATCTCCATCTCCACGTGCACCTCTGCTCTCAGCCTCGGTGACAAAGGAAGTGCTTTTTTCCCCCTTTCCTTTTAAACGTGGTTTATGGCTAATTACATCAGAGATCCCAAACAATCCTTCTTACATTTGCATTAATAAGGTGGCTCACGTGACGCCCACTGAAGGAGGAGTATACATCAAAGGTAGATTAAAGGTTGGTTAGGCATCAAACTATGTTCTGTATGTAAATTTATAGCCGTGATGTGCTGTGCAAAGATAGCTCCCCCTCCATTCCTGCGCTCCTAAATAAAATTAAAAATTCACAACTCTGGTTTATGGGATTTTAAATGAATTTGATCTCTCTTTTGGGCAGGGCAAATAAGTGTTTTGTGATGTATTCTTTTACAAAAAAAAAAAAAAAAAAAAAAAAAAAAAAAAAAAAAAAGACGGCCATCGTTCTGGCTCATTTAATTTTGCAAGTGAATGATCTAAGATTAACTACAGACTAGTCAGTGCAGTTTAAAAGCTGAAAGCAATTTTCAGCCATAGATGGTAATGCCACATTTAGTCCACAACCGAATGACTCTAAATGACTGAGCTGCAAGGTCTTTGTATATGACCACAGGGCCTGATAAAGCCATAGGAACACAGTAAAAGCACAAAAATAGTTCCAATTTATTTGGTGCCATCACCTTAATGAGATTAATACAGACGTGTTCATGTGCCTAATTGGTGATTTTGTTTTAACTGGTAATGAAGGATTAAATCTTCAGGCAACAGGCTCCTCGCAGGAAAGGGGATTGGAGAGAAAAGTTTTTAATTACAGAAGGCAGCTAGTGAAATACACCACTGCAAAGTTAATAATGCATCTTTAATAAAATATCTATATAATCTATAATATCTGTGTGTTTGTTGTGCCTGCCTGAGCAAGCTGGGGGAGTGTTGGTTTGGGAGAGAGCGGCGGTGCTGGGCTCGCCGTGCGGCGTGGGCGTCTTCGGGTGCAGGGGAGGGAGAGGCAAACCCAAACCCCAAACCCCAAATCCCGACGGATCCGTGGGTTGGAAACGTTCCCCCAGCGCCGCTGTACCCCTGGAGCTGGAGCAGGCTTTGGGGAATGCCCCTCCCGGCCCCATCCCGGCTCCAGGCGGCTCCAGAGGGGGAAGTTCAGCCGGCGGCTCTGCCCTGCCGGGGCCAGTTGTGAGCAGGGAAATGTTAACACCATTAACCCGCTGCCAAAACACAAACACCCAGCCTGACTCATTAAAATCTAATTACGAGGGGGCAGCTGAGCCTGGGCTCGCTTTTGACTCAGAGGAATCTTGCAAAAGACACCAACGCAGAAACCCAGCCCAGCCCAGTGTGGGCCTGGCACATTCCTCGCAGGGAATAATCCCGTCTGTCTCCTGAAATGGCTCTTGTGGTCAATTGAGGAAATTTAGAGGGGTTTTGGCTTGTTTTGTTGGATTTTTCCCTTCCTTACACGTCACACACATGGATGTACAGCGTGGGCCTGACGCCACTCTTAAATTGAACTTTCACTACATTCAATGGCAAGGTCTTTAACACCTTTGATTGAACAGACCCTTGCATTTTTTAATTGTTTTTTACTTTAAATTGCATGTGAAGATGATGGATTTTATAAAGCAGCTGGCTTTTTTTTTTTTTTAAATAAAAGGAAAGTAGCTTCTGAATTTGTCTTGGCCAAAGAGCAGCTCCGTCACCGTGTTTTACCACCGTTCCCCTGTTATTTGTAAAACCGAGATCCTCTCAAATTTCTTCTGCTTTCCACAATTTTATTTTGCCACTGAGAGGAGAAAAAGAAAAAAAAAACAACAAAAAAACCCCCAAACCCTGAAACATCAACAGCAAAAAAATAGAGTAAAAAATGATCCATCAGAGCATCCTATAGCAAACCAAAGTCCGCGTGCTCATCCCATCTTTCAGCCTCCGATGATATATTGGGAAGCGCTTTAAGAGACTCTGGGAAGCTGCAGGATTCTCCCTTCCCGTCGAACGGAGACAGGAGTATATTTTACATTCCCTGTCAGGTTGAACTTTAAGCCATCTCGCCCGCCTTCTGTGTAATTTCAGCGTCCAGCCCAAATGGCACCACGCTCGGCTCGGTTCCGGCTGCCTGGAGCCGCGGCGCTCCGGCGGCGGCGGCCGCGCGCCGCGTCCCGCCGTCCCCGCGGCGTGTCAAGCCATTACAGCGGGGCCCACAATGTCACCCCGGTCTCAATGGTTCGTCAGCTGAAGGATATGGTTAACAAATGTAAGCCCAAACTTCAGAGGAGCTGCTTCTCTGTGCTAAGTGATCTGTATTCCCTGTGAATTTACTTTCCCCTAACCCCGTGAAATTAACAGTACTTTCTGACATTCGACCTCCTGACCTCCCATATAATAAGAATTTAAAAAGCACCATGCATGAGTGTGTCTGTGTAATGCAAAACTGGGAAAAATGACCATGTCACCGTTTTATTATACAAAACCTTCTCCATCTCCATTGCATGCTTCATATGTGAGTGCTCGGTTCGGAGTTATTATAAAGAAAAACACAGTTTTAGCCGTAATAACTCACCGCTCCTGACTTTTATAGACAATAAATTGTAGCAAACACACATTGCTGCGGCGGGGCCCCCCACTCCATTAATGCAGATATTTACTGGGATAAGTGTTAAAAATGGGCCGGGGGGAGAGGCCGGAGCCGCGGCGGCTCTGGGGGGCCGAGCGCCGGGGGTGCGGGTGCGTGCACAATGTGTAGGTCTCGAGGTTTAAGAGGCAGAAGCAGAAAAGTGTTATGTGGAAATGATTTTGCAGTTATCAGGCTCAGGGGATGACAGCCTACAAGAGTAAGAACAAGGTGCTATGTGGCTTTTTCTTCACTGTGAAGTAAAGATTGGCAGCTGGAAGTAAGGCTTACAGGCAGACCTGCACACAGGACCTCTTCACCCAGGACTCATAATCACTACTCAAAGGAAAACGCATTTACCAGTAAAAGGCGGCTGTAGCCATCAGAAGTGTGCTTAAAACACCACTTAAATATCACTTTATACGCTATTACTTGCAAACTGTGGCTTGGTATTAAATTATACTTGCATAGGCTTTTGCTTAGGTGCTGATAATGCTTTTGAGGTTGCATTGGTGAAGAAGAATTTAGGCTGCTTTACAAGAGACGTGACTGGAATATCCCCCGGTGCTGACAGTGACAGGGTGAAAAATTGCAGAACTGTACTTTCTTTCCCCATATAGATTGTAATTTTAATTGTCATTGTGGCCCTTCTGTTTTAATTATGGGACTTCTTTGATATATACCAGGACATCGTATTGAATGAAAATATGGTGCTATAATAGTCTCTTTATAATTAATGACCACATGTAGATCTTGGTGCATAAAAGGAAAGGAATAAATGAACAATTTATTTAACTAGGTTTTGGATTTCTTTCTGTCTTCCAGTGAATATAAAATGATCCTGGGGCTTCTGAGGCTGTTTGATGTAAGAACCGCACTGAATAGCTAATAAAATTACATTGGTGTAGATTACTAAACATATTAGGTGGTTTTATTTAAAAATGTTCCCATTACGGATGGTAAATTTCCCCTATTTACCGCGTTAGCCTCCCCGGGCTCGCGATTCCGAAACAAACGAGCGTTTTCTTTCGTTTATTTGCGAAAGCCCTTAAAAAAAATTAATGCAGCTGGGGCTGGCGGGGGCAGCGGGGGTGGCAGGTGAGCTCTGACGTGGGCTGCAGGTACCAGGCAATCTGTGCGTCCTCCACAGGCTGCAAAGGGCCCTGCCTCCCCCCGGCTCCTGCCTGCGGAACAGGATGGATTCCCGTTCCGTTCATTTCTGGCTCAGTAACTCGTCCTGCGTGTCCAGGCTTACGCAGGGGTGGACGTAGGAAAACAATAAAAATAAAAATCAAGCCGAGTGGTAATTCTGAGGGGTTTTATTCCCCGGCCCAGGGCGGGGAGGCGAGGCGGCCTTGGTGGGGTGCCACGCGTGGGCCCCCGGCCGCGTCCCGCCGAGCGGGAGCCTCTGCGGCCCCCTGAAACGCAGACGTGTTTGTCCAGTGTCTGTCAGTGTGAGAGTAGAAAATATCCCCTGACAAGCTTCTGCTAATTTTATTGCGGCGCGGCGCAGCGTGCACGCAGCCGGGGCGGGCGGCGGGGTTCAATCGCCGAGCAGCAGCGCGCGCGATCGGCAGAGACAGCCGCTACCCTGGGGTCAGCCGCGACCATGCCACTTCCATGTGATGTCTACTTGGGGTGATGGCGTGTAAATAAACGTGGGGAATTGCAAATCTTGTCATGGCCACGCAGAGCAGCTCAAGCATTTAAAGATGGTTGCCCGCAAACCTGACTGGGAGGTGGTTGCTCTGTGTGGTGGCTGAGGGAAAAAACTCCCCTCTGCGCCCGAGTCTTCTCCTGGCTGACATCTCGGGGAGCACTGACCCAGCACGGCATCGCTGAAGGGATTAATCACCAAATTGTTTCTCATTTTAGCGGAAAGTAAAGAAACTGAGCGTGCTCCAATATTGGTCTTTTAAAGCCGGGCTCTGCCGGCGCCGGCTTTGTATTTATGTTATCTGACTTGATTTATTTGTTTTTTAAAATGAGGTGAGGAATCTTAATGTCCTACTGTTTAATGAATTTGGGCGCATTAAAGTTCCATGAGGTCTTTTCATTATTATGAACTTTGCTAATGTTAGAAAATAAAATATTATAGAATTCACATTTTCTGCTTATGAACCTAATTTTATTTAAATACTTCTTACAGTGGTCATTAAAACACACTTAGATTTTGCTGCCTTCGACCAGTCAGATGTATTTTTTGCCGGTTTTGCATTTACACATATCTGTTTTTCTGTTACTTTTCCCACATGACAATTACCTTTCATTACAAATTTATAAAATCATTTACATTTGAGCAGTTTAAATGTTTCTGCTGACATTTTGTAACTATTACCCTCTCCTAGAATGGCATATGTTCAGGCAGTTAATAAAAAATTAAATGGAATAGCACTAGACAAGGTGAAGCTTTGTATCAGAGTGTTCTGCACATTTCTGGAAATACCATCTTTGTGTTGCAAACTGTGAAGTGAGGTTAGGGCTGTGCCAATATGTGTATTTGTCAGAACTGTCACAGAGTCCATGAACCAGCCAATCACTCCGCTCTTAATTAGACAGTTACACCGGGCTTTTTAGAAGGCATCCTCATGTAAAATGGTGTCTGAGCTTCCAGGGAGGTGCGGGGAGCACCGGGGGCACGCAGCGGCAGCATCACAACACCTCCTCCCCGGGCGAGGCAGAGTTTGCAGCTGCCGGCTCCTCGTCGAGGGATGGAGAGCGTGGATCGCAGGAATCTCCCGCATTTTAAGCAGGGAATGTTGTCTGAGGCTCCTCGAGGCGGCAGGGTGTGGGGGATTCAGGTGCGGAGCTGTGCCGAGCACAAATAAATTAGAGTGGCCTTTAGGAGAAATAAAATCAGAGGAAGGTGTGCCTGGGCTTGCCTGGGGACTGCTGGGCAGTGAGGGTGGGGGGCTGGGGAAGCTCCCCCGGGCCACGCTGCGGCTCCAGGAGCATCTCCCCACAACCCTGACCCGGCTGCGCAGAGATACCCACAGAATGTTCCACCAAATGCAGAATCTGCGGCCAGGCTCGCAGTGAAGAGAGCAGAAAATAGGGGAGAGAATAATCCTGCTGCCTGCTGTACTGCAGTTTCCTTTTCAGCTCCGGATCAAAAGGCATTTGTGATTTTTATTTTTTTTTAAACAAACCCCAAAATTGCAGCTCTCCATTTCTGACCGAATGTGCAGTTTACAGCTATATCATAATCCTGTGTTTAAACACAAAGTTCACAAAGATCCTTTTTAAAAACACACGTAGATTTGCACTGCTAGGAGGCAGGGTTTGCCTAATAAGTGCGGAGTGGCCAGGAGGGATTATTAGTGTTTGCCACAAAATTCACCTTGGGATACGGCTGGGATAAATTCCTCCTTATTTAAGCAAAGCAGGGCAATATTGAACTCAGAATACCAGAGAAATTCCATTTCCTCTCTGTCTATGCCCACGCTGCTTTGTTTCCCAGCATGAGTGATGTAGGAAATATTCCTGAAAATCCGCGATTCCCCCTCTGCCCAGGGCAGGATATTCGCTGTGGGGCAGCTTGGAATGAGCTGTTGATGGCCACCAGAACCCAGAGAAACAAGGAGCTCTTTGTGGGGTCCCCGAGGTGCAGCCCAAGAGGGGGCTCAGCTCCGGCTCTGCCAGCGGAGACGCCGAGGGCAGGGCCGAACTTGGAGGGACAGGGTGAGGAAATAGTTTGGGGTGACTGGCAGGGCTCATCCCGGTGTGAATCGTTATTCCAAAGGCGTCTCCGAGAAGTTTTAACAGTCATAGCAGATTAACCTTGCCTGGGCATTGGGAGGCGAGTCAGCTGATGAATTTACATGCAGCCGGATGAAAATGCTATTTGGAGAGAGATTGAGAGTTTATTTGATTAAATCCCTTTCTCCAATACCTTGACCTCTTTCTTGTGAAATAATCAGAACTGTTTAGCAAGAATATTCTGGCATTAATAATGAATTGCTTTGGAGCAGGTTTTTCCTGCTCTGGACCCAGCCCATCAGTGCCTGTGTTTTGGGGGGACGCGGGGATGCCGCCGCGCCGAGCCAGCGCCGCGCGGAAAGGGCTGAAGAAACACATTTTAATTTTTCTTCTGGAATTTACAGTTGGGTGGACAATTTACAAGCCAATGTATTATTTAGGAAGTGCATTCTCCTGGCACATCTACCAGCAACTCTTGTTTTTCGTGCCTCGTGGATGGAAATGAGGAGGGAAAGCTTTGCCTGTCGGGTGGGTCGCGGGGTCAGCGGCACGAGGGGTGGCTGCATCCAGGGGAGGGAAGGCTGAGAGGAGATCTCATCCATCCACACAAATAACTCCAAGGGCTGGCACAGGATGGTGCCAGAGCCTTTCCAGTGGTGCAGTGACAGGACGAGGAGTGAGGCCCATAAAATAAAACCCAGGAAGTTCTGCCCCCCTGAGGGTGGCAGAGCAGGAAACCGGCACCCAGGGTGGCCACGGGGTCCCTGGGGACATCCCAGACCCCCCTGGATGTGTTTCTGTCACCTGCTCTGGGTGGCCCTGCCTTGGCAGAGGGTGATCCAGAGGCTCCTTCCAGGATTCCAGGATTCTGTGGCTGATTCTGGAGGGTGTGCAGCCTCATTTGATTGTTTTTAACCCTTGTGTCACCTCCACGTCCCCCTTGATCCTGCAGTGACAACGTGCCGTGAGCCCAAACCTCCCTCCGTGGGGGCAGAGTGGGAGCACGGCCAGCTCCGGGTGATTTATTTTGGAAAGGACGTTTGGCAGTCGGGATCAGTGACTTTGCAGCATTCCAGGTAACGGGACCACCATGAGCACTGCTGGGAGGGAGCTCTTACCTGGGCAGGTGTGTGTGGAGCTGCTCGAGGTGCCCAGCCTTGGTGTCAGGGCTCCCCGAGACACCTTCTGGCACTGGCACTGCCAGGCAGTGACGGGATCTTGGCTCCCAACTAAATTCAGCTTCGTTATAATTTGTTTCTTAATAACCCGCACTTCACCGTAATGTGTAAAACGCTCGGCTCCAGAACAGGCCCCGCCAAAGCTGTACAGGAGCTCATTTGCATGGAGCAATTATATTAGATTACAATATATTAAGCTGCAGAAAACCTAATCTAACATGATAATTTCAAATCATAATTTACAGTGCTTTACATGGGGCATACAAGGCGGGTTACAATAACACGTTGCCTTTCCACAGCAGCCAGGGAAATTATTTACTCATCTATTATTTCATTTTCCAAAACGTTCCGGGTGCATTTTATTTATTTATTTATTTATTTCAGTCCTATTTACCAAATTTTACACTGGATAAATAATAATTTTTGCTTATTTATTTCAGTACTATTTACTGAAATTTGGTGATTGGCGTTTTCCCCAGTAACGATTTAGGTGGAATATTTGCATTAAACGGGGAGTGGTTTCTGGAAAGGAAGGCTGTTCCAGCAGGTGTAGGTTTTTCCAGATATTCTTTGCTGCTAAAAACAAAAGGAAAGGAGGAGGGCCCTGTGTTTTAAGGACTTTATCCAGGTTGTGACACAGCATTTGATGAATCATTTAATATGCAGCTCCTGACGCAGAGTGTCAACAGCTGGCTCCTGTTGCAGCCTTTGTTTGGATCTGGCTCCCAGATAAACTTCAGGGAGCAGCAGCCTGGAGCTCCCACTGCTCCCAGTCACTCCAGTATAGTGAACAAGCTCAGTCAAATGTCTGCTCTTTCAATCCAGCATGAAGAACCCAGAATTAAAAGGAATATGGGCTCCTTAGCTGCTGATTTAGCAGTTAGTGGTTTAATTCTGCTGAAATTTATCCCTCCAGGTAGCAATATCTGATCTGAGTGGGCATTAAATACTGGGGCTGAGTTTGCAGCATGGAGGGGAGCAAGGGGCCTGTTCTGAGTTTAGGGAATCCAAATCTTTTAATTCAGCATAGAGGAGGAGACTGAGGAGAGACCTCGTGGTGGTCTTAACATCCTTGTGAGGGGAAGTGCAGGGACAGCTCCAGCCTCTGCTCTGCGACAGGGACAGGACCAGGACACAGCTGGGGCTGGGCCAGGGCAGGGTCAGGAAGGATTTCAGGAAAGGCTCTTCCCCCAGAGGCTGCTGGCACTGCCCAGGCTCCCCAGGGAATGGGCAGTGTTGAGCTGTTCATGGCTTTAGACAGGCACGGCACGGCCCCAGAGCTGCAGGGGTGTTTGGACAGCGCTGCCAGGGATGCCCAGGGTGGGAGTTTGGGGTGTCTGTGCAGGACCAGCAGCTGGATCTGATGCCTTGGGCTCAGTGGAGCTGTTGGCCTTTGCCACAGCCTGGGCTCATCCTCTGGGCCCCCTGTGACCCTGCACTGCCACCCCTGCGAGCTCCTGGAGCTCCCCAGAGCTCGCTTTCCAGTTCCGAGGGCTGAAATGGGGACAAATCTCCGGCTCTGTGGATGCTGAGCCGGTCTCTTAGCACCTGGCAGGAGGAAATGGAATTTGGGTTTTCCACCTGGCGCCTCCGAGGCTGGGCTTGCGCTGAATAATCCCAATTGCAGCCTGCAGCTCGGAGCACAGGCAGCAAGCAGCAGCATTTCCACGGAAAGCCTCTGCTCCTGGTGTCCCAGGGAAGTTGTCACCCTGAGCAGGGAGGGGTGCAAATTGTCCAAGTGTTTCTGAACTCTTGGTGGATGCCGGGGCTGCAGGTGGCTAAACCAGCCCCGCAGTTAAACCGGATTGTTAAACCAGCCCCGCAGTTAAACCGGATTGTTAAACCAGCCCCGCAGTTAAACCGGATTTTTAAACCAGCCCCGCAGTTAAACCGGATTGTTAAACCAGCCCTGCAGTTAAACCGTGGCTCCTGGGCTGGTCCTTCTCCTCGGTGCTGTGGGAGAACAAACAGTGGTTGGGGAAATAAATGTGTAAGGAAGGAATAAATGCTGGAAGGAGATGCATGGCTAATGAGATCAACCAGTGCCACTGCAAGCACAGAGCAGAGTCAAGGCAAGCGCTCCATCCTGCCCGTGACGCTGCTCCATGCCAAAGCTCACAGGTGGAGCCAGGGGATGGAAAGAAGGGTCATGGCTGAAAAAAAAGATGAAAATTTGTCCTTGCCTCCAAAAATGTTCCCACTGCTTTTCCAGGGCTTTTAGAGCACTGTTCCCTGAAGTGGAGGGTGTCTTTCTTTGCTGATCCCGATCCCTGGAGCTGACACCCGGGTCTGTGGGCTCCCCCAGACTCCAGCAGGTTGACTTCCAGCCACAGCAAAGCCCTGGGTGAAAAGTCCTTGAACTTTCTATTCATTGTCTGTCGTCGTCTTTATTAGGTTTAAATTGATTGACTCTGCAATGCCATTACAAGTGGAATATTTCCCAAGTTATTTAGCTGGGCTCTATTTTTCCTGGAGACTCGTGATATATTGGATCCTCCGCCCTGGCAGAGCTCCCGTTCGACCGGGGCTTCTCTGCCTGGGAGGTTTTGGGTCAGGCTGCAAAGCCCTCCCCGGTAACACCTTCGGGTTTGGGAGCCCTTTCCCTGTGAGCACTCAGGACGTGTGAGGAGCCAGAGGAACAAAAGGGTGACACGTTCTCTCGAGCTGAGATCACGGAACAATGGAGGCTGGAAAATACCTCCGAGATAATTATCAGTGTAATTTTCAGATTGTTAGAGAGACAATGCCAGCGCACCCAGCAGATCCCCGCAGTCAGCACTGGAAATGCCATTGCACAAATAAAGACCTCGGAATACTTCTGTTTGCTCCCAGGGCTCACACAACCCCAGTTGGGAAATTACTGCGGGCTGTGGTGACATAAATGACAAGGAGACATTGTCCCCTCTGTGTCCCCCGGGCAGGGCTGGGGGCTGAGCCAGCTCAAATATCCCGGAGTTTTAAATGTCCTGGGCTGTCCCCTCCTCTGCCCTCCTGCCTCGTTTCCTACCTGCTCTTCCTCACCTCTGGGCACTGGCAACACTCGAGCAGGCTCTCGGAAGGGATCAGAGGATTTCTTTGGGCTCTGGAAGCGAGGTGAGGGTTTCAGCTGCCCTCTGTACCCTCGGATCTCCGGACCCACGGGCTGAGTGCCCCTGGCAGGGAGAGCCCCGCGGGTCCCCGGCTCAGCTGGGGGCCTCAGGGGGGACAGGAGGTGCCTCGGGGTGGGCACAAGATCACTCAAGCCTTGAGAAGCTCAAGCGCTGCTGTTCCAACTCAGAGAAGAGAAAAATGAACACGTTGCTCTTTTTCTCACGCATATTTTCCTGCATTTCCACGTGTTTGAGTGTGAGTCCCCGGGGTGTGAATATTCCACTTTTGGCTCCCAAACAAAGCTGACCTGGGGGTCATCAAGGATCCCCTGGTGTTTTTACAGCAGGGCAGGTGCTGACATTTCTGTCTGAACTGGGGGCACACGTGGGTAATTCCATCCTGAGCCATCCTGGGATGTGCCAGGGCCTTCCTGGCAGTGCCCAGTGCTCCAGCCCGTGCCAGCACCGGGGTCTGCTGGACCTGCCGGGCAGTAAGGAGCACCTCTGGGGATTGAGCCCAAATCGTGTGCTCACCTCCAACGGGATGGTGAATGTGTGCTTGGTCTGAAAGCTCCCTCTGCCCAGAGGGCTCCCTGGCAGTGCCCAGGGCCGGGCTGGACTGGGCTTGGAGCAGCCTGGGATAATGGGAGGTGTCCCTGCCATGGCAGGGGTGGATTGGGATGGGCTTTAGGGTCCTTCCAACCCAACCCATTCCAAATTCTGGGCACAAGGATCTCCTGTGGGAAAGGCCCCAGCGCTGAGGAGATTCTGCCAGCAGCCTGGCAGCGCTGCTGAGGAGCAGCTCCGCTCCCGTTACCGCATGGGCCCATCTTATCAGCGGGGCGGGGGCGATAGCGCCGATAATCCCGAGTGCGACGTGTGGTTAACACCTCACCGAGCTGGAGGCGGGAGGGCCAGGAGGCAGGGGAAGATATGTACAAGATATGTACATATATCTGTGTGCAGAGCAGCTCTTACCCTTTATTATGCAGGTATTTTCGGGAGTCTGAAATGCCACCTTTGGAACAGAAGATTCCGACTGCGCCCAGGGAAGGGGGAGAGGCTGGGGGGCCCTGCGCTCTCCCAGCTCACTTGAAAGAGCGAGCTGGAGGTAAATTAATTGCCACAACCGTGCCAAGATGAGCTCTCAGCCGGGCTGAGGGGCTGCCAGCATCTCCGGGTGCCGAGTGTGATGAGGGGACCCACGAGGGCTTTATCCCGTGGGGAGAGCTGGGCTCACAAGTGGCACCAGAGTTAATCCCAGCCCAATTCTCGGGGACCCACGAGGGCTTTATCCCACGGGAAGAGCTGGGCTCACAAGTGCCACCCTGCCGTGGCTGGAGCAGCCCAGAGTTAATCCCAGCCCAATTCTTGGGGACCCACGAGGGCTTTATCCCACGGGAAGGGCTGGGCTCACAAGTGGCACCCCTGCCGTGGCTGGAGCAGCCCGGAGTTAATCCCAGCCCAATTCCCAGAGCCCCGCTCAGCGCTCTCCCGTGTGGAGCACACTTGACCGCTGGCCTGTCGGGATAAACCTGGACTGATCCGAGTCGGGTTTAAGCAGCGACTGAGCCCGGTCTGGGCATGGCCGTGCCTGGGAGCACCTGGCAAAGCCACGCCAAGGGGAAGCACTCTGTAGTTAACAGCCTTTCACCACAGCCCTAAATTGAGATGTTTTTACCCTCTGTTTTCTTTCCCATATTTTATTTTATTCTTCTCTCATAGTTTCCCCATCCCCGCAGTGATCAGCCCTGATATATGAGAGGGATTTTCACTTGAAGGACTGTGCATCTTTAAAATGTCTTCCCTTTATTCTTCCTAGTTCTTACACATGTAATTTCCCCTTTAATTTGACATCATTTAACGGCACATTACACGTCAATGATGTGATCTGTGAATATTTACAATGTTCGTGTCATTTTTATTTTCTAATCCAATTTAAGTAGCTCTGCTTTTTATGACATCATGAATTCTTCAGTCTTTTTAGTCTTTTTGGAACTAATTATTCCATTAGTTCCTTTGAGCGGGCTCCGTGTTGTCAGTCATTTTCTCCCGGTTTGATCACCAGACCTTTGCTGCCCTCCTTTGCATCTGCAGCCGGAGCTGGGGAGGCACTGCCCGGTGCTGGGAGCCGTGCCTGGTCCTCACCCGGGCCCAGCACGGCTCAAAATGATCCTGCAGAAAGTCCTGCGAGCACAAAATAATCCTGCAGAAAGTCCTGCGAGCACATCCAGCCCGGGAGCTTCCCTGAGCCCGTTCCTGTGTCCTCACAGGGGTGTGGTGTTCTGCCGTGGTCTCCGGGCTGGACAGGGCTCCCTTCCAGCCCTTGGCTGCATCTCCCGGGGGCTGGAGCGGGGGTCTGGGGGTGAGGGGGGCCGGGGGACACCAGTGGGTCCAGCCCCCGTGTGGTGACTCCTGGTTCGGGGGGTGGTTTTTGAGGTTTAGGGGAATTTTTGAGGTTTAGGGGGATCTTTAATCCCCGGCCTTGCAGAATGGACAGGAGCTGGGCTCGGCTCCTTGGGCATCCAGGCTTCCCGCAGGCTCTCCCAGCGCGGCCGTTCCCATCCCGGCGAGGCCGGAGTGCGGGACAGGCGCTGCATCCCCCCGGCCTCTCCCGGCCCTGTTTACCGGGAATGTTAAACATTCCCTGTCATGCTAAAGAGCTCTGTTGTCTGTTGCTGCCCTCTGTAGTGATAGAGTAGAGACCACACGGTTCTCTCGTGCAGCAATAATTCTGTTTATTGGCAATCGTGAATGCATTACGGAAATCAGCGTGGCTGCAGAGCCAGGGCTTTCCCGGCTTTTCCTTCTTTTGCTTCCTTTCCTTCAGGGTTATCTGATCTTCCCCAAATCGTCAGACTGATGGGTCTTCATGCACTCTTTATTTTTATTTCTTCCCGATTAATCTTTAGAATGTTTCAGGATAACCTCTTGAAGCTGACCTGCTCAAAGTGCAGCACCTTAAAAGCCATAAAAACTCAGTTTTTACCCCCAGAAAAGAGAGAGGCTGTTCCTCTGGATTCCACAGCACAATTGTTTCTCTTAAAGGGCAAACTGACAGAAAAATCCCAAGCGTTGCTCATTGTCTCCTTTCCTCAAAACTTTAGATAAAGAGACTTTTTTTTTTTTTTTTTGTAATACAGTCAGTTGTAAAATGCAGATGACTCGGGGAATAAAAAGCCAATATTGCCCTGTGTCTGTTGTCCTGCCTCTTCCATTGTTATGCAGATTTCTCCTCGGTGTTTTATGCAGTGAGTGCAATATAAACTGTGATTGCTGAGCAAATAATGCTAGAAAATAATGCTGGAATTACCCGGCCTCCCCATGTGGATGTATTTTATTTTATTTTCCTCTTGGTATAAAATTTCAAGTAATAAACCTTTAAATACGGAAGACTTTATAAAACTTTAATTAAAATTAGACTGTGCTGTAGACAGTAGACCCCGTGCTTTAGGTGGTGGAGCAGAAGTCCCTCACACTGGAGTTTTGGAGAGGGTTTCACTTCGAGGTGACTGTGGGCTTTGTTTTCATTCTGATATAGTGAAAAGTAATTAATTTGCAAAAATCCATCTCCAGAGTTGTCCCTGGCCATCGTCCAGGGCACACAATGTGTTGAGCATGAGGGAATGGTCTGGTTTGGGAGTGTGGAGTGTGTGGAAATCCTTTGGAATGTCAAAGGCCAGGCTGGACAGGGCTTGGAGCAGCCTGGGACAGTGGGAGGTGTCCCTGCCATGGCAGGGGTGGCACTGGATGGGATTTAAGGTCCCTTCCTACTCATCTGGGAGTCTGGGATCCATTAAAGATATTGAGGTGTCCGTGGTGTCCCTGTGCTGCTGGAGCTTGAGGCTGTCCCTCAGGGCCTGGTGCAGTTCAGGTGGGGACTTCAGCCATGGGGGCTCTCCATCCATCCATCCATCCATCCATCCATCCATCCATCCATCCATCCATCCATCCATCCATCCATCCATCCATCCATCCCTCCATCCCTCCATCCATCCATCCTTCCATCCATCCCTCCATCCATCCATCCATCCATCCCTCCATCCCTCCATCCCTCCATCCATCCATCCCTCCATCCATCCCTCCATCAATCCCTCCATCCCTCCATCCATCCATCCCTCCATCCCTCCATCCCTCCATCCCTCCATCCCTCCATCCATCCATCCCTCCATCCATCCCTCCATCAATCCCTCCATCCCTCCATCCATCCCTCCCTCCATCCATCCATCCCTCCATCCCTCCATCCATCCATCCATCCATCCATCCATCCATCCATCCATCCATCCATCCATCCATCCATCCATCCATCCATCCATCCATCCATCCACCCATCCATCCATCCCTCCATCCATCCATCCCTCCATCCATCCATCCCTCCATCCCTCCATCCCTCCATCCATCCATCCCTCCATCCATCCATCCATCCATCCATCCATCCATCCATCCATCCCTCCATCCACCCATCCATCCATCCCTCCATCCATCCATCCCTCCATCCATCCATCCCTCCATCCATCCATCCATCCATCCATCCATCCATCCATCATCCATCCATCCATCCATCCATCCATTCCTCCATCCATCCATCCCTCCATCCATCCCTCCATCCATCCATCCATCCATCCATCCATCCATCCATCCATCCATCATCCATCCATCCATCCATCCATCCATCCCTCCCTCCATCCATCCATCCATCCATCCATCCATCCATCCCTCCCTCCATCCATCCATCCATCCATCCATCCATCCATCCATCCATCCATCCATCCATCCATCCCTCCATCCACCCATCCATCCATCCCTCCATCCATCCATCCCTCCATCCATCCATCCCTCCATCCATCCATCCATCCATCCATCCATCCATCCATCCATCCATCATCCATCCATCCATCCATCCCTCCATCCATCCATCCCTCCATCCATCCATCCATCCATCCATCCATCCATCCATCCATCCATCCATCCATCCCTCCATCCATCCATCCATCCATCCATTCCTCCATCCATCATCCATCCATCCCTCCCTCCATCCCAGCGCTAGGGCAGAGCAGGGCCTTGTGAGTTCAGGGAATTCCCCTGGGAGCCCCAGAGCCGCTCCCTTTGTCCCCACCGCCCCCGTGTCCTGCAGGGTTCATTTTGGACACCCAGGGCAGGCCTGGCCCCAGCAGGGAATTTCACTCTCTGCCTCTTACACAACTCCTTAAATTAAGTTTTGCTGTAACAGCTCTGTGGAGTTCTCCTTGGCAGGGAAGGATGGACACGGAGCAGTAGCCAGAGTTCCCTTCCCACTTCCAAACTGAGCTTCCTCTTATTTCTGTTTGTGCTGCAAATTCCATATCTGAGCATGCCCAGGATGTCCCTGAGGTCAGCAAACGGAATTCCATGGGGTCGTCACAGAATCCCAGGTATGGTTTGGGTTGGAAGGGACCTGAAATCCCCTCCCATTCCACCCCTCCCACTGTCCCAGGCTGCTCCCAGCCCTTCTCCAGCCCGGCCTTGGGCAGTGCCAGGGATCCAGGGACATCCCAGCTCTCTGGGCACCTGTGCCAGGCCTGCCACCCCCCAGGGAAGGATTTGTCCCCAGTTTCTACTCTAAACCTACACTCAGTTAAACACATTTGTGCTCCCAGGAGTTAACAATTAAGCAGGACATAAATATTTTAGTAAAATACAGTAAGATAGTAAAAAAACCCCAACAAAGCTTGAACAATTATCCTCAATCTTTAAATACTATTTTAAAAAGATCCAAAAAAAATAGCATTGACAGGTGTGTGACAGCTAATGATAATTTGAGGAATAAATAACACTCTGCAATAAAAACCCCAGAAAACAATAATTCCAGAGAAATAACTTTCCATATGAAGTAAGTAAAGGAAATAAAGGCAGGAATTGTGGTTATAGCATGGCTAGGTGTTAAATTTATATGCTAATAATTACATATTTGTTGGAAAGGATAGTGGAGTCTGATCACGTAGGGACAGAAGCAGGAAAATGCATTGTGGAAGGATTTCCTTTAATCCTGCTGCCCAGCCTGTGTGGGTGTGTGTGGTTTGCTCTCCTGGAACCATCTCCAGGGAAGGGGGATGCCCCCACCAGGCACAGGGGCTCCTTTCCCCTCCAGGAGGAGCCTTTGGAAATATTCCCTGTGCTCAGAAGTTTAAAAGGGAGCCACCAGATCCCAGTGAATTTGTTAATAAATATGGACAGCGTGGCAGATTTTTCTTTTATTTCTCCACCAAATCGCAGCAGGAGGAGGGAAACCAAATCCCCCCCAAAAAATGGGATTTTTGTAACTGAGTTACAAAGTCAAAATGTTTACTGGTGACATGGCTAGAGTAACCCTGTGCATTAATTCTTTGTGTGCAGAAGGGAAAACTCCACACCTTCTTGTCCGAAAGTGAGGATCTGTCATTTGTGATGAGGAGCTGTAGTTTGTGATGAGGATTTTTACTTTGTGACCAGGATCTTCAGTTTGTGACCAAGATCTTTAGTTTGTGATGAGGATCTTTAATTTGTGACCAGGATCTTCAGTTTGTGACTAGGATCTTTAGTTTGTGATGAGGAGCTGTAGTTTGTGACCAAGATTTTAGTTTGTGATGAGAATCTTTAGTTTGTGATGAAGATCTGTATTTTGTGATGAACTGTAGTTCATGTGATGAGGATTTTTACTTTGTGACGAGGATCTTCATTCTATGACCAAGATCTTTAGTTTGTAATGAGGATCTTTAATTTGTGACCAGGATCTTCAGTTTGTGATGAGGATTTTTAGTTTGTGACGAGGATCTTCAGTTTGTGACCAGGATCTTTAGTTTGTGTTGAAGATCTTTAGTTTGTGTTGAAGATCTGTAGTTTGTGATGAGGAGCTGTAGTTTGTGACCAGGATTTTAGTGACCCTGATTTTAGTCTGTGATGGGGATTTTTAGTTTGTGATGAGGATCTTCAGTTTGTGACCAGGATCTTTAGTTTGTGTTGAAGATCTTTAGTTTGTGTTGAGGAGCTGTAGTTTGTGGTGAGGAGCTGTAGTTTGTGACCCCGATTTTATTCTGTGACGGGGATTTTTAGTTTGTGATCATTTGGGAGCACTGGAGTGGAACTCCGTTAGGTCTGTGGCCGCTCTGCTGCTGCTCAGTGCGGGTTAAGTGGGAGAAGAAGTGACTGCAACAGCCAGGTGGAAGAAAAGTCACTTTTGTGACAGGAATGGTTTCATGCCCATCTCTGATGGCCAGAGCTGCTTCTCTCTGCAGGTGTTTGCACCGGGGGCTGTGTCCAAAGAGGATCAAAGCAGCTGCTGGTGCTCCTTGTTTCCAGTGGGACAAGGAGAACCACCAAAGGTTGGTTTGGAATACTTACAGGAAGCTTGAAAATCAGGAAGGTTTTCCATCTATTTTCTGTGTTATTTTGGTGGAAACAGGACACCAGGAGATCTTGAGACCCAAGTGCTCTCCAATAAATTTGGGGACAGCCTGTACCCGCACAGTCACAGCTGCAGAGACACGCCTGGAGCACTCAGGGTACCCCAGTTCCTTCATCTCAAACACGTTTCAGGTGATTTCTCCTATCACCAACCCAACCCTGCCTGTTGGTATTACCTGAGAATCCATCACTTTCCCCCAGGAACTGCAGTCCAGGTTTCCCTTGGCACACCTCTCCCCGTGCCCAGATTTTGCTGTTTATTGGTAAATTATCTTTATTGGGGTTTCCCTGGGCTGGCATTAATTAGCCAGGGAGATGCTGGGGTGAAGCACGCATCGGTGCTCTGGCAGGATCCGGGATGGCTTTGGGATTTTGCTGTTTGTTGGTGCTGGGATTTTGCTCTTTATTGGTAAATTATCTTTATTGGGGTCTCCCAGGGCTGGCCTTAATTAGCCAGGAAGATGCTGGGGTGAAGCACCCACTGGTGCTCTAGCAGGATCTGGGATTTTGCTGGTTTTGGTGCCCAGATTTTGCTGTTTGTTGGTAAATTATCTTTATTGGGGTTTCCCTGGGTTGGCATTAATTAACCAGGGAGATGCTGGGGTGAAGCACCCATTGGTGCTCCGGCAGGATCCAGGAGGGATGCCAAGGGATGGCCTCGGGATGCAGGCTGGGACACTTGGGACAGTCCAGGGGCAGGGCCAGGAGCCAGCCCTGAAATTCCCTTTCGGAGAGGATGGATGTGGAAGCGCAGGGACCCCGGGCTCGGGGGTAGTACAGCACCGGGGC